>NW_028171207.1:0-37500 GCF_963971535.1 Notolepis coatsorum
TGTGGTGGTGAAAGGTTAACCTTCTGTAGTGTGGTGGTGAAAGGTTAACCTTCTGTAGTGTGGTAGTGAAAGGTTAACCTTCTGTAGTGTGGTAGTGAAAGGTTAACCTTCTGTAGTGTGGTAGTGAAAGGTTAACCTTCTGTAGTGTGGTAGTGAAAGGTTAACCTTCTGTAGTGTGGTAGTGAAAGGTTAACCCTTTGTCATGTGGTAATGAAAGGTTAACCTTCTATAGTGTGGTAATGAAAGGTTAACCTTCTGTAGTGTGGTAGTGAAGGGTTAACCTTCTGTAGTGTGGTAGTGAAAGGGTTAACCTTCTATAGTGTGGTAATGAAAGGTTAACCTTCTGTAGTGTGGTAGTGAAAGGGTTAACCTTCTGTATTGTCACAGTGAAAGGGTTAACTGTTTGGTACAGTAGTGTGGTAGTGAAAGGGTTAAAGGCCCCATGAAATCAAAATAGATGTTTATGTTCTTTTATCACAATATTCTTTTATCACATTATTAAGACAAATATGTCTCGCACTGATTGTCACTTATACGCCAGTATCTGTCCCAACAATGACGAAAACATAATTTTGTACTGTAGGTATTCTCAATGGTGTTTTAATAATAATGGATTGGATTTATATAGCGCTCTCTCTTTACTCAGAGCGCTTCACAGAGTCCATTATTCGTTCATACACAGTCATCCCGGTGGTGGTAAGCTACAATTGCAGCCAGAGCTGCCCTGAGGCAGACTCACGGAAGCGTGGCGAATAATCAACGCCTACGGCCCCTTAATGGTGTTTTAGAGTTTGTCATTTCCTGGAAAACAATTGATCATTTATTAAAAAAAATATTATGAGTCATCACTTTAGCATCCAATGAAATGCTTTTTTGGTAGTGAGGCAGTGAAAGGGTTAAAGTCCCAAAGAAAAGGCTAGCAGAATGCTATTTGATTCCACATTATTATTTATGCGTTTCCTGTAAAAAAAAAAAACAGGAAGTTAGGGATGGACTTGTTGTGGATATTGATTGGCGTTTTACAGTAGCCAATAGCGCTGAATGTGCATTACGGTCGACCCATTAGCTAGTATGTTAGCAACATATGTTAGCAATGTTACGCAACATTAGTAACGTTAGCTAGAAAGCTAACATTGAAATGTTAAAATAAGCCAAATGCCAGCTTAGTTACAATGTGCTGTAAATGTCATTCTAAAAAGCATTTCATTGGATGCTAAAGTGATGACTCATCAATTTTCTTTTTTTATAAATTATGAATCGTTTTCCAGGAAATGACAAACTCTAAAACACCATTGAGAATACCTACAGTACAAAATTATGTTTTCGTCATTGTTGGGACAGATACTGGCATATAAGTGACAATCAGTGCGAGACATATTTGTGTTAATAATGTGATAAAATAATATTGTGATAAAAGAACATAAACATCTATTTTGATTTCATGGGGCCTTTAACCCTTTCACTACCACACTACTGTACCAAACGGTTAACCCTTTCACTGTGACAATACAGACGGTTAACCCTTTCACTGCCACACGACAAAGGGTTAACCATTTCACGACCACACTACAGAAGGTTAACCCTTTCACTACCACACTACAGAAGGTTAACCCTTCACTATCACACTAGTGATAACCGTCTGTAGTGTGGTAGTGAAAGGGTTCATTCAGTTCGGGATTTTGAATCCCTAACACTTTGACACATGTTCAATCGATGGTGTTGAAGCGTCGAGTCCTTTTGCAGCACAAGGCTCCACATACCGAGCTTCTCCTGCTCAGCGAGCCGCACATCAGTGGCGGCTGCTGACCACATTTTTTGGTGAAGCACAAATTATTATGTTATATTATATATTAAATTATATATATATATAGGACGGGAGAGACACTCACAGCTTTACTCCCAAGACACAATACAAGACAAGAACGTATCACCAGATCAATCAGAGGTTATACAGCAGGCCAGGCACATACCCAATAGCATTGATTAGGCAATCATTAGGCAACTACAACAGCTACAGCTGTACAGTCTCCTCACCACCAGATGTATATACTCTGTCAGGATCTATGAGTAACAGTACTGTATATTTGGATACCACATATGTCACAAATGTATCAGTACTAAATATGCCATGTCCCTATGTCATAAATGTCAATATGAATTGAAAATGGGGGACCCTGATGTAAACAAGACGAAAGTCTCTCTCTGGTCTGCATCCCCTTAACAATTGTGTGTATTGCGCCGTACTGTATTGTACCCATTCTGCAATCAGTTAAATAAAGTTTTCATTCATTCATTAATTTGCTGTCTCGTTATAACACAAACAGCTCACCATGAACCATGACCAGCTTAATTACGTTAGTTAGCATCCAAGCTAGCGTGATAACGTTAGTAGTTAGAAACGGCTAGGCTGCCTGCTTACCTGCAATAATGTTGTCATTGTCCTGGACAGATAGACTTTTTAAATCATAATATCCACACTTTGTGCTGGTCCTCAGTAAATGTCCCGCCGGCGAAAGATAAGTTGCTATTAAAGTGCTAAATGTTAGATACACTAATATAGAGGTTTCGAACGTGCGCGCTCTGTTAATAAAATGTTCAATCAATCAATTAATCCTGCGAGGGCTTGACGCCGCCCCTCCGTGTAGCTGCAGAGCCGCAGAGTTGGCACCATTCTCTGATTGGATTTCAAGGCTGTCAATCATTCAATCCCCCATTCAATGGCAAGAGTTTAAATGCACGGACCGTGCTTAGATGACGTTAATAGCCTATTTTGAGTGGCTATTATTTAATCCCGGTCAAACCGTGCAGGGTTAAAGGTGGCTACAAGGCTCATTCTGATAGTGGCTTTGGCAAGTCAGATCACGCATCCATTTTCCTTACACCAAAGTACAGACAAAGAATTAAAAGTACTCCCGTAGTCTCGCGAGAGGTGCAGAAATGGGATGTGACGTCAGAGGATACACTAGTGTCAGTGTTTCACAACACAGACTGGATTGTATTCCGCGACACAGATAACATTAATGCCTACACGGAGACAGTGCTGGACTATGTCTGTACTAGGGTGAAAGAAACAATCCCCACTACCAAAATGAAAGTTTACCCAAATCAAAAACCCTGGGTAGACAAATCCGTCCGTGAAGCTCTGAGAGAGCGCACCAAAGCATACAATGACGGCCTAGTGGCAGGCAACATGAACGACCACAAGGTGGCGCAACACAACGTAAGGAGGACAGTGTCAGAGGCCAAACGGCGCTACAGGGATAAAATTGAACTCCAGTTTGAACAAGCTGACTCTAGAGCTATGTGGCAGGGGCTCAAAACGATGACAGACTACAAAGGCGCCTCCCTCAAACTGAACAGTGACATCTCCTTAGCAAACGACCTCAATACCTTCTATGCGAGGTTTGATGCTGGTAATAACAACACCAGCTCACAAGCCTCGGCAATGGGGGGGGGGGGGTCGGCTGCTGATGGAGGCGCAGTGTTCAGGGTAACAGAGCATGAGGTGAGGCGGACCTTTAAAAAAGTGAATATCAGGAAGGCAGCAGGTCCGGACGGCATCCCCGGCCGCGTCCTAAAAGTCTGTGCCGACCAACTGGCCCCAGTATTCACTGACATATTTAACCTGTCCTTAGAACAGGCTGTCATCCCCACCTGCCTGAAGAAGGCCACTATTATCCCTGTACCCAAAAAATCCAAGCCTGCTTGCCTCAACGACTACCGCCCTGTAGCTCTCACCTCCATAGCCATGAAGTGCTTTGAGAAGCTAGTAAAGGGCTACATCTGCTCCTCCCTCCCCATCAACATGGACCCCCTGCAATTTGCATACCGCCCCAACAGGTCCACGGAGGACGCCATATCCCATGTGCTGCACACAGCAGCATCACACCTGGACAAGAGGCAGGGGAACTATGTGAGAATGCTATTCATCGACTACAGCTCGGCATTCAATACCATAGTCCCCTCCATACTCATAGCCAAGCTCAGGGACCTGGGCTTGGGCTATGACCTCTGCCAGTGGGTCTTGGACTTCCTGACTGGCAGACCCCAGGTGGTGAGAGCAGGCAACTGCACCTCCTCATCCATCACCCTCAACATAGGGGCCCCCCAGGGCTGTGTTCTGAGTCCCCTCCTCTACTCCCTGTACACACACGACTGTGTGGCTCAGCGGAGTAGCAATACAATCGTCAAATTTGCTGACGACACAGTGGTGGTGGGCCTGATCTCTGCCAACGACGAGAGGGCCTACCTGGAAGAGGTCAAGGTCCTGGCGGGATGGTGCCAGGAAAACAGCCTCTCCCTGAACGTCAGCAAAACAAAGGAGATGATTGTGGACTTCAGGAGGTCGGGGGTCAAGGACTACAGCCCCCTCAGCATCGACGGGGCACCGGTTGAGAGAGTCAACAGCTTCAAGTACCTCGGAGCCCACATATCCGAGGACTTGAAATGGACCATACACATTAACAGTGTGGTGAAGAAGGCACGACAACGCCTCTACTTCCTCAGGCGCCTAAGGAAGTTCCAAGTCAGCCAGAAGATCCTTAAGAACTTCTACTCATGTACAATAGAGAGCATCTTGACCGGCAACATCACCTCCTGGTTTGGGAATAGCACTGCAAAAGACCAAAGCAGACTACAAAGAGTGACACGTTCAGCCGAACGCACAATTGGAGGGGGGCTCCCCACCCTCCAGAACATTTACTACAAGCGTTGCAAGGGGAAGGCTAAGAGAATTATTAAGGACTCGAGCCACCCGAACAACTGCCTCTTTGAACTGCTGCCGTCAGGCAAGCGATACAGGAGTCTCAAGGCGAGCACAGAAAGACTCAGAAGTAGCTTCTATCCCCAGGCCATCAGGCTGCTAAACGAACAATGAATGAACACTACACAACAACAACCACCAAACACACATAGCACACACATCCACACGCACACACTCACTTTAAACAAACACACTGTAGCACCCACTACACACACTTTATAGCACACACCCACTTTAAACAAACACACTGTAGCACCCACTCCCCACACTTTATATTTATGGATGAAGGATTGCACTACAACTCGTACACCTTACTGTAAATTGTACCTAAAATTGTACCTCATCCCATTTCTGCTTTGCACTAGATAGTACTGTACATTAGTACACTGCATAGTTGTGTATTGTATATTATATGGTAACTCAGAACATTGTACATATGTCTATACCGAACAACTGTGACCTCATTTTCTTCTTCTAAATTCATGCTATATTATGTTATTATGTTATTTGATACTATCTTGTCTAGCACAGTCTCTGGAGCGTAACAGTAAGAAGCATTTTGTATGAAAGTATTCTGTACTTCTGTATGACAACTATTAAAGAACTTGAACTTGAACTTGGGAACGCTGCACCAGTTTGATTGACAGCTAGCCATTACTGCAGTGCAGGCCTGAGCTCAGAGCTGGCAATTTTGGCAATTTTTGAAGAAAAAAAATTCACTGGCATTTATTTTTACAGAGGAAAAATTTCTAATAAAAAAATAATAATAATAATAAAAAAATAAAAAAAAAATATATATATAATATAATAATATATAATATATATATGTAAATTAATAATAATTATGAATCTGATGAGTTTAAGAAATTGTGACCTAACCCTTTAAGTATACAAAATCAAACACACCCTTCGGAATTACCAAAGCTTAAAGGGATCGTTTGAATTTTTTTTACATTAAGTGGTATGAAATACTTGCTAGTAGTATAGTAAATACAATGCCATTAGCTTATGCTGAAGTATCAGATCAATATGGTCCACACGCAGCGTGGTGGACCCGGTACCAGGGCCAGTGTTCTGAAGTATCAGATCAATATGGTCCACACGCAGCGTGGTGGACCCGGTACCAGGGCCAGTGTTCTGAAGTATCAGATCAATATGGTCCACATGCAGCATGGTGGACCCGGTACCAGGGCCAGTGTTCTGAAGTATCAGATCAATATGGTCCACATGCAGCATGGTGGACCCGGTACCAGGGCCAGTGTTCTGAAGTATCAGATCAATATGGTCCACACGCAGCATGGTGGACCCGGTACCAGGGCCAGTGTTCTGAAGTATCAGATCAATATGGTCCACACGCAGCATGGACCCGGTACCAGGGCCAGTGTTCTGAAGTATCAGATCAATATGGTCCACATGCAGCGTGGTGGACACGGTACCAGGGCCAGTGTTCTGAAGTATCAGATCAATATGGTCCACATGCAGCGTGGTGGACACGGTACCAGGGCCAGTGTTCTGAAGTATCAGATCAATATGGTCCACATGCAGCGTGGTGGACACGGTACCAGGGCCAGTGTTCTGAAGTATCAGATCAATATGGTCCACATGCAGCGTGGACCCGGTACCAGGGCCAGTGTTCTGAAGTATCAGATCAATATGGTCCACACGCAGCATGGTGGACCCGGTACCAGGGCCAGTGTTCTGAAGTATCAGATCAATATGGTCCACATGCAGCGTGGACCCGGTACCAGGGCCAGTGTTCTGAAGTATCAGATCAATATGGTCCACATTAGTGCACTGCAACCTTGCCCAGGCCCGACGGGTTCGGGCTGGGTAGGGCTTTTTTTTTAATAAATAATTCGGGCTCGGCCGGGCCCGGGCACCACCGTTTTTTATTTTTTTTATTTTTTTATTGCGTTTATTTATTATTTTTTTTTTTTATATAACTAGGGTTATAGGATAACCTTCGTTTTAAGATTCGCTTTCTCTTTTGCGCCAGAGAAACATTTGGATGTAATTACCGCAGCGCGCAGGGAGAACTCAGGGGACAAGTTCAACTCGATTGGTTGTGTTGGAATATAGCCAGTTGGCGAACGTTTTAATTTGTTCTTGGGATGTATGTAGCCGGTTGGTGAAGTTTTGTTAACGGTGTTCAACGCGTTGCTGACGTCGTGGTGAGTGATGTTTATTATTTGCTGGGTCGCTACCTGTTTTGTTGTGCTTTTCATTACGTTGCTCTGCTCGAAATCTGATTTCTGTTTTCTGTTTGTTTGTTTGACTGAGTAGGCTATTGTGTGTCGTGTGTGTGTGTGTGTGTGTGTGTGTGTGTGTGTGTGTGTGTGTGTGTGTGTGTGTGTGTGTGTGTGTGTCAAAGAAGATTCTATAGCAGGGGTAGGCAACCCTAGGCACGCGTGCCTGCATAGGCACGCGGGGGCATTTGCATAGGCACAGGGGGCAGCACAAAAAAAAAATAAAAAAGAATAAAAAAAAATATTTAATTTTTTTTTTTTTTTTTTTTTTTTGCTTTGAAATATTATAGTGAACTATTTTGCACTGTTGTCGCATTTATCTTGTTGAAATCCTCCCACAGGTTCTTTTTACTTCCACATATTTAATTGAGACCCTTTATTTGTTTATTATTTCAATTTAGCTGGAAATACATTGCTACATCATTCAGTAACATTTGCAGAGCCTTATAACAAAAACATTATTACGGTCACCATTGTGACCAGTGGGATTAATCAACAAATTGTATTATTTATTTTTCTATTTCATTGAACATTGCACATGTTAAAAGCCATTTTTTTACTCAAAATGTGAGTATTACCAAGTCAACTTGTGTTCTTAAAACAATGACAATAAACATAGTTTTATTAGGTTGAAATAATGTGGTTGTGTACTTATTTTTCTGTTAACTTATTATGGATTGAAAACTGAAAACCTTAATGCACAGTAACTGAACTCAATATTTTTAAGTTCTGGTAACTAATTTTTTTTTTTTACAGTGTAGTCTTGCGATCAATCAAAACTTATTTACACGATATACCTCACATTCACCCTCCATTCACATCCTGGTGTTCTCCTGGTGTTCTCCATTAGGCCTGTAGGTGGAGCTATGACAGCACATGTACAGTACACACACCGATGGTGTGTGATGTGTCCAAAAATGAATGGGCAAATGTGAGTGAAATGGTCGCACTGTATGCAGCTGTTTGTCTGCATTGCATTCCCCCCCCCCCCCCAACTCAGATTTAGGGTTGATACAACCATCATAATAATATTGTTAATAATAACAATAACAATAATGATGTAATAATGTAAAAATTATCATTAAAAAGACCTGATTATGAGAAAAAAAAATTACGATGCATGGAATATTGTTGAGGCACACTAGTTACAACTATATTTCAAACAGGCACTCCATGTCAAAAAGGTTGCTGACCCCTGTTCTATAGCCTTCAATACGTTTTACGAGGCTGATGTGTGAGTCAGTCTATAAGCGAGCACTGGGAGAGACGGCATTGCGAAACAGGCTATGTAAATGCTTCTTAGTTTTGTTTATTTATTACGTTCATATAAAACCGTGTTTCGAATATTTAAAACAAATACAAAAAAGAATTATAGGTCAGAACCAGAACCAGGTCAGAACCAGAACCAGGTCAGAACCAGAACCAGGTCAGAAGCAGAACCAGGTCAGACCAGGTCAGAACCAGAACCAGGTCAGAACCAGAACCAGGTCAGAACCAGGTCAGAACCAGAACCAGGTCAGAACCAGAACCAGGTCAGAAGCAGAACCAGGTCAGACCATGTCAGAACCAGAACCAGGTCAGAACCAGAACCAGGTCAGAACCAGGTCAGACCAGGTCAGAACCAGAACCAGGTCAGAACCAGAACCAGGTCAGAACCAGGCCAGAACCAGAACCAGGTCAGAACCAGAACCAGGTCAGAACCAGGCCAGAACCAGAACCAGGTCAGAACCAGGTCAGAACCAGGTCAGAACCAGAACCAGGTCAGAACCAGGTCAGAACCAGGCCAGAACCAGAACCAGGTCAGAACCAGGTCAGAACCAGAACCAGGTCAGAACCAGGTCAGAACCAGGTCAGAACGGGACTCTGTGAGTAAGACAGTGGCAGTGCATCAGCCTCACCTGGGACACAGCCTCTCATGTCGGGGGGGCCCGGGTCCTCCCGTGGGGACAGGGTCAGGGTCAGGGTTAGTAAGACAGTGGCAGTGCATCAGCCTCACCTGGGACACAGCCTCTCATGTCGGGGGGGCCCGGGTCCTCCCCGTGGGGACAGGCACAGGTATATTTGGGGGAGTGCTCCGTGATCTGCGGGGCCTTGAGACACAGGTACTCACAGCCTCCGTTAGCCACGCTGCCCAGGTTACAACTGTCTGGACCTGGGAACAGCGCCAAGGAGGGGGGGGGGGGGGGGGGGGGGGGGAGGAGGGAGAGAGAGAGAGAGAGAGAGAGAGAGAGAGAGAGGGGGAGAGAGAGAGACAGAGACAGAGAGAGAGAGAGACAGAGAGAGAGAGAGAGAGAGAGAGAGAGAGGGGGGAGAGAGAGAGAGAGAGAGACAGAGAGAGAGAGAGAGAGAGAGAGAGAGAGAGAGAGAGAGAGAGAGGAGAGAGAGAGAGAGAGAGACAGAGACATAGAGAGACAAAGAGAAATGAGTAAGAGAGGATAGAACAAAATATTAAGAGAGGATAGAACAAAATATATAATCAGATAATAGGACGAAGGGGAAATGAGATAAGCGGTGACATAGTTTAAAATATCTCTTTGTTCTCGTCAAATAAACTAAAACACTAAGAGGAAAACGGGACACAAAGTGACAGATATAAAAGGCTAGAATGTCACTCAGAGAGATTAGATTAGATTAGATTAGATTCTTTAATGACCACCCAGCCAGGCTGGTGGAATTTGTTTTCAGTGCGTTCATTGCATTGTTCCATTGTTTGCATCGTTGTGTACAGTGTGTGTGCTCATGTGTGCTGTGCGTGGAGAGTTCAGTGTTCAGGGCTCTGATGGCCTGGGGAAGAAGCTGAGCTGAAGTCTCTCTGTCCTAGTAGCTGGGGTTCGCAGGCGTCTGCCTGACCTCAGCAGCTGGAACAGGCTGTTGTTGGGGTGGTGAGGGTCTTTCATTATTCTGCAGGCTCTGGATTTGCACCTCTTGTTGTATAGAACCTGCAGGGAGGTAGTGCAATACCCGTGGTACGCTCGGCTGAGCGCACCACTCTCTGTAGGGCCTTCTTGTCCTGTGCCGTGCTGTTTCCATACCAGGCAGTGATGTTTCCAGTCAAGATGCTCTCTACAGCTCCGGAGTAGAAGGACCGGAGTATCTTCCCGATACTCTGAACTTCCTTAACTGTCTCAGGTGGTAGAGGCGCTGCTTCGCCTTTTTTTTACGACTGAGTCTATGTGTGTTGTCCATGTCAGATCCTCTGAGATGTGGACTCCCAGGTACTTGAAGCTGCTCACCCCCCCCCCCCCCCAGTCCGCCACTGCACACACACACACACACACACACACACACACACACACACACACACACACACACACACACACACACACACACACACACACACACACACACCACACACACACACACACACACACACACACACACACACACACACACACACACACACACACACACGCTAGGGGTGGGAATCACCAGAGGCTTCACGATACGATACTATCACGATACTTGAGTCACGATACGATAGCGATACCGGAGTCTCAAGGCGGAGTCTCAAGGCGAGCACAGAAAGACTCAGAAGAAGCTTCTATCCCCAGGCCATCAGGCTGCTAAACGAACAATGAACACTACACAACAACAACCACCAAACGCACATAGCACACACATCCACACGCACACACTCACTTTAAACAAACACACTGTAGCACCCACTCCACACACTTTATAGCACACACCCACTTTAAACAAACACACTGTAGCACCCACTCCCCACACTTTATATTTATTGATGAAGGATTGCACTACAACTCGTACACCTTACTGTAAATTGTACCTAAATTGTACCTCATCCCATTTCTGCTTTGCACTATATAGTACTGTACATTAGTACACTGCATAGTATTGTATATTATATGGTAACCCAGAACATTGTACATATGTCTATACCGAACACTGTGACCTCATTTTCTTCTTCTAAATTACATGCTATACTATGTTATTTGATTCTATCTTGTCTAGCACAGTCTCTGGAGCGTAACAGTAAGAAGCATTTTGTATGAAAGTATTCTGTACTTCTGTATGACAACTATTAAAGAAACTTGAAGAAACTTGAACTTGAAATATATTAGGATACGCTGAGTATTGCGATATTAACACTTTAATCGCAGATGACGTGTTTAGACGTCATTCCTAGCCATGCTCATTCTGCCGAAGACGCCGTAACTCGTCTTTGATATCAATAATTCAAAAATCTGTGATCGAAATCATATTTCTCCTTCGGAGACATGAGATGTACTGGTGAGCTCCACTCAACTGTCTAACGGTTCAAGAGCGCTATCCGGTGGCCGATCCGATCGGCCAAGAGGGAGGGGCGCGCCAAACAGGAAGTGCTCATCAATAATCAGTCCGGGCACTCGCGATCGGTAGCCGGACCCCATCTCAACACATTGGATAATCAATCGCTCGCCCTAACTCAATAAACAACGTTATTTGGACGTATATAGTATTATACAACCTGGAAATGGTTCATCAGGATCAACATCCCATAATCGAAAACTGTCTACTCCACGCTGATCGTCCAACGGCGCGAGGAAGATATGGTAAGATCCAGCGTTATTTTCTAACGTATTCTATACTAACTGATCTGATGATCATATGACCCACACTAGATGAATGGTATAACGTTGCCCACGGAATTATAAACGCCCCATCGCCCATCCGGTCAATATCAGATGATACGTAGTAACTTCTAGAAGTACCTCCAGTTGAAATGTTTCATCTGGCAACGATCGCTACCAAACTGTATTTGATCATCAATATAATGCATTTGGAGCTATAAATCAAGTTCTGGAGAAAGCTGCAGAAAACGATAAAACATACTTATACTTTACACCATATTTTAGTATGAATATGTGAATGAAAAAGTATATCGTTGCTACACCCTGAACAATGGATATAGGACATTGAATGGGCCATAATAATGGCAATTTAGCAATAGAATTTAAAAAGTTATAGCCCTGCAAAGAAGGGGAACTTCTCCATAGACAAATAGAGCTGGCTAGGGATGGTAAATTATGAATTTGAACCATGGCGATCAAAGTGTTAACATTGCGATATATTGCGATTTATTACCTTTTTTCAACTGCAAACTAAAACTTTGTCAACATGTTTTATCTAATAAAATAAAGTTCAGTCTGTTCATCTCACTTCAATGATTTTTATTGCAGAACATGGTATTTTCTCAAGCAGACGGATGTCAACACTGTAGTCTGTGTTGCATGTACCTGACAAACTGAACCGTTTGTATTACAGTCATATTCCAACTTAACTGAATTCACATGTGTGTGTGTGTATGTGTGTGTGTGTGTGTGTGTGTGTGTGTGTGTGTGTGGACTACTGTACTATTACAGGTATTGAAATGAACAATGCAACTTCCTTATAATTTTTTTTTCATAAATAAATAAATATTAAAATATCGATACTTGGCGTCCCTGTATCGATACAGTATCGCCACGCAAAGTATTGCGATACTACTACCTATCGATATTTTCCCCCACCACTAACACACGCACACACACACACACACACACACACACACACACACACACACACACACACACACACACACACACACACACACACACACACACACACACCTTGTGGCTGGCGGAGCTGGTGGAAGACCACGATGTCGTGCGGGTCGTTGAGGTGGTCAGCCAGCATCTGAATGTCCTGACCAGTCAGTCTGTTGGCCGTGTAGACCGCCTCCCACTCTCTGTCAGTCCAGTAGATACGGTCCTGAAGAGAGAGAGAGAGGGGGGGGGAGAGAGAGAGGGGGGGAGAGAGGGAGAGAGGGGAGAGAGAGAGAGAGAGAGAGAGAGAGAGAGAGAGAGAGAGAGAGAGAGAGAGAGAGAGAGAGAGCGGGGGAGAGAGAGAGAGAGAGAGAGAGAGAGAGAGAGAGAGAGAGAGAGAGAGAGAGAGAGAGGTATGATGTGAGTATAGCAGGTGCCACCTAGCACCTGCCACGAAATTCGACCGCGCCTCGAGTGGGAGTCGAACCCCGAGCGTCTGCACGGGGGGAAGCAACACAAACCGCTGCGCCAAGAGAGGAACTCCTCCCTAAGCGCTAGGTTTGTATGCCTCTGGGGAGTGAGTTTAACTTCCATGTACCGCTACCGAGCCAGCCACATCTCTGGTCACACTATCGCGGTACATATCCGTTACATGAGGACTATATCTAATGGGGTCAATCCATTGGGGAGCATGTTAATTTGGTATTAAGTTATGAATATAAAGTGCGTATGATATTGTTACAGTTGATACAAGATAAGATATAAGGTAGTCAGGCAGGCGTCTGGAGCGCCACTGCACAGCAATATTTAAGAACACATCAGAGGAATGGAATATAGAAGACATAAACGCAACATTCCCAAACAAGCTGACAGACATCTGCATGTCACCAGGCAGAGTTATGTGCATAAAGAATGTGTATCGCGTGACTTCTGGTACGGGTGTTTTTCCCCACGTATAGGCTACAGCACAAACATAACTTAACTTGGAGGTGAAATAGTTTAGAAGCCAGCACAGATACAGAGCGCTGGTGGTCAGACAGTAGAGAACCAGGGAAAATAGCAAACGACGACTAAGCTAGCGAGTGAAACAAGATGGCGGAGGGTGGGGGGATAACAATGGAAGCCATCAAGGTGCGTCTTTTGGGAAGAACACAGACTCACTCATGAGAGTGAATGAACATTACATTTATATAGCTCTTATCTAGACACTCAAAGCGCTTTACAACGTAAGGAAATTGCCTCCTTCACCACCACTGGTAGCACCCAACCTTGGGCTATGCAGGCTCAATGGCTGCCATACACTGGCACCAGGCACACATCACACTACACAATGACTGAACGGCTCAGGAGACAGGGATTGATATCAGCCAGTTAAGGGGAAGGGATGAACCCACCTCACCCCTGCCCACTTTGCCAACCTAGGATGGCTTAGAGTAGACGACAGAGTACAGCAACTTGCAATGGGCCTGGTCTACAAGATACACTACACGACCAAGGTACCCATGTACATGTCAAAATACTTCCCAAAGGTCAGTGAATACCACGACCACAACACCAGAGGGAGCTCCACAAATCATGTTAAATTCAGATTCGGCTCAAACAAGGGACTAAACACGTTTCGCAATTATGCCACATCAATGTGGAACCCCCTACCCACAGCTGTAAAGGAATGTGAATCACTACCCACTTTCAAAAACACTCTCAAAGAACACCTACGGGAGACTGCAATTTGAAACTGGCCCCTACAAATGTCCTAACCCAGTTGTACAGTAAAGACCAAGTATGGCCTTGTTAGTATTCCAATGTACAGTGCCCCCCCCCCCCCCCCCCACCTCCAATGTACAGCCCCACCCAACCCCACCCCACCTACCCAACCTCCTCCAATGTACAGCTTCTATGTCAAATGTATATACACTCTTTCTGGATTTTTTTAGTATCACAAACAGTACTGTATTTGCAAATCTGGTATGTCATAAATGTATAGATGTAGCAGTACTGTCTATCTGTATGTCATGTATGTCATATGATGAATTGAAAATGGGGGACCCTGATGTAAACAAGACGAAAGTCTTTCTCTGGTCTGCATCCCCTTAACAATTGTGTGTATTGAGCTGTACTGTAGTGTACCCATTCTGCAATCTGTTAATACACTTTTTCAATCAATCAATCAATCAATCAATCAATCAATCAATCAATCAATCAATTCAATCCAATCAATCAATCAATCAATCAATCAATCAATGATTAGGTGGCCTTGATGTCAGAGACCGGATTGGGAATTTGGCCAGGAACGTCGGGGGACCCCCTACTCTTTTTTTTTTTGATAATTCTTTTTTTATTATTATATATTATATTATAAAATTTAAAGGGGTACTATCTAATAAATGGCCTTTCCCAGTATTCAGCACCGTTTCCCGGCCGTGTGGCCCTATATTAATAAAACGTATATCTCTAATTCTCAAAAAGGCCCATTCTTCCAATTCACCTCACAACATTCACCCTCACCGAGCTGAGTCATCACAAAATGTGCATATCAGTGATGTCAGAGATTTCCCAGCTGCATAACAATGTGGCAGATGCCACCGGGTCACACAGTGGTTGGAGCCCCGCCTCAAAACGGCCTAAGGTCCTGAGATAGAAAAACGCCGCTTTTGATCACACGATCAGAAAACAAAACAATGAACCTTCTTGAAAAACAAAAACCTACAGAGGTGTTCCATAGACTCACAGGAACCGTGTAAAAGGGGGACCCCCTACTCTTTACGATAGGCGTCCTGGGTTCTTTAACAACCGTAGGCGATGCTGTCCCTGGATGCTATGAAAGCATTTGACAGGCTGGAATGGTCGTTTCTATGGGCAGTATTAGAAAGGATGGGGTTAGGAAAAGGATTCATTGATATGATTAAAGTGTTATACAAGGATCCATCGGCCATGATTACAACAGGTACATTCATCTCCGAAATCTTTCCGGTATCACGCTCAGCCAGACAGGGTTGCCCCCTTAGTCCCGGACTATTCGATCTATCATTAGAGCCTTTAGCACAATATATAAGACAATCCCAATACATAGAACCAATCATAATCAAGGGCACACAACATAAAATTAGTCTATATGCGGACGACGTAATATTGTTCATGCAAAGCCCCAACACCACATTGCCTCATCTACTCAAGTTGATAGAGAACTTTGGTGATTTATCGGGATTTAAAATAAATTGGCCGAAGTCGGCTTTCCTTCCACTTAACACCCATGCAAAAAAAGACACAACCCTCCCAGGTGCGATACCCATGGTAAAACATTTTAGATGCTTGGGTGTGGAAATATTTCCCACCATAAGACAAACGGTGAAGCACAATTACACAAAAATACAGAACAAAATCAAAGACGACCTGGACAGGTGGGCAAAACTTAAAAACTCAGTACAGGCAAGGGTATCAATAGTTAAGATGGATGTACTACCAAGAATCAACTTTATCAGCTCAATGCTACCGTTACCCCCTCCAGAGGGCTACTGGAAAAGATTACACTCCTCCACATACAAATTTATTTGGAATAACAAACCACCTCGCATAAAAAGATCCACCGCACAGAGAAATAAAGCAGACGGTGGCATGGCAGTTCCAGATTTTCTACAATATTTTAAGGCTTACACATTAAGACCATTGACAATATGGTTTGATCCCCAGGCTTTGGTATCCTGGAGAGAATTGGAAGAAAACATAGTAGCCCCACAGAGACTGAAGGACATAGCACACACTAAACTTCCAATCAAGCACTGTGAGCGGAAATTTGGCCCCATAATTACCCATGCAATCCGAACATGGCGTGAAACACAAAAAAAATATTCTAACCCTCAAAAATGGCATAATCACACTCCCATATTCAATAACAATGCACTCTTAATGGGAAAACGTCCTATAAGATTCCCTATATGGGAAGAGCAAGGCATACACTCATTAGGGGATATTTTTAATAACCAGAGCTTTTGTAGTTATGGAGAAATATGCACAAAGTTTAACCTCACCGAGTCCACATGGCTTTTTTACATACAGTTACGCCTATGTTTGAGGTCTCACGGTGTTCCATTAGACATACCAGTTGAACACCACAGATACCACAAATTCTTCTATGAAAGAGAAACATTGAGAGGTTTTGTATCAGGTTTTTATTATCAATTACTAACGTCCTCGTATGAAACCCTCCAACTAGACACTGTCTGGAGGAGGGATATACCAGACCTGGAAAGTGACTTTGATTGGCAAGAAGCATGGGCAAATGTCCGTCTTACATCAAGGAACCCGGACCATCAACAAATCAATCTTAACTATATTCACAGGACATACTTGACTCCTATAAGACTGAACAGAATGGGCCTGAAACAAGACTCAAAATGCTCCCAATGTACAAATGGAGACGAAGGGACATTTATGCACATGTATTGGGACTGCCCACCAGTTAAGTCATTCTGGAAAGATGTGACCCATCAATTATCAATACTCGTATCTTGGAATATACCAGTACACCCCTCTGTATTGCTTTTGAATGATGTTTTTGAGTTTGCAGTAGATCCACAGCTAAAGAGATTGGTTTTATCGGGTATCACAGTAGCTAAAAAACTGATCGCATCACGCTGGTTTCAACCGGAAAAAATGTGCCGGAAAGTTTGGTCTCTTACATATCTCGATGTGATTTATCAAGAAATATCTACAGCAAGAATTCTGGGTCTCAACGAATCCAAAATGTCAATGTGGTTAGAAGTGGTGGAGAGAATAAAAGCTAGCTTATAATGGTAGTGTCTATGGAGGTACTATCCAAGGAGGGGTCCGGGAGGGGGGGGGGTTCGAGCTGGAGCATATGTGTGTAGGGTTTTAGAAAATAGGTATTAGGGGTATATCCTGTATAAGGCATTTGTATAATTGTTAATTTCGTTGGATATACACTATATATGGTAAATATTATTATAGACTTTTTTTTTTGTCTTGTTTCTGTACTTGCATATAATTTTAGCAACCTTGACTGTTAGATTCATTATGCATTGTGTGTTGAGTACTGACTTTTAATAATTTTTGTTTTGCAATAATAATAAAAAAAAAAAAGAAAAAGAAAAAAGCTATTAAAATAGTCTTTGAATCTAAATATACTTTCTTTGTGGTGATTTTACATTAATTCCATGATTTTACTCAAGTAAATATCTGTTACAAGCTTCGGTCTTAAGTAGAGAAATGCTATTTTTAATCTAGATTAATGTAGATTAATTACAGAAAATTGTGAGATTAATTAGTAAAACATTTTTTATCTATTTTAACTAATATTTTCCTGAGTCCTCAAGAAGGGGTGCAATATATGTTTCCTATTATTTATCATGTAATTTGCATAACCCATCACTGATGAGATGGACAGGACCGTGAAGTGATGGTAGAAGTCCCCACTCCCCACTCTGACCTGCACTAGTACCCTGTTACAGAAGAGCAAGCTGTCAATCAATATTATCTACTTGTTGTTTATTCTCCCACTATTCCCACTGTAACTGAGGGGTACAATTCCCTGACTGTATGGTTAGATATGATACTTACTACCACTACCTCTTGTACTTTAGACTCTGGCCACCCAGTACTAGGTATAAATAATTATGATAAACACTCCCACCTGATAAACGGATCCAACACAAATGTACCAAGTCGAAAGTCTGAGTTTTAATACATAGCAAAAGGTATGTACAACGATCACTTAATTACATTTATGATTTGAAATAGTATGCACTTTTATGGCAAATGAGTATTCGTAGATAGATCAATATCGAATGTCCAATCTCTGATTGCGCAGGAAGCAAATATACAACCTGGAATATTTAGGGAACAATAGCGATGATACTTGAATGATTATATAGCTGGATACACTAGGGGAAGGTTCCGACTGCTTGTAGGACAGCTGGAGGGGGGGGGGGGGTAGAGTCACTGGCTGAATCCCGTCTGGCCGAGGGTATCCTGGGAGAGCCCAGAGTCGTGCGACCCGGTGCCCAGCGATTCTCGATCCACAGATGAATGCAGTTGGACCCTCTGTGGCCGGCGTCCTCCGGTCCACGATGGAGAGACGTGAAGCGACCTCACTGTGCAGAGCGTCGTCTCACCTGTCGTCCTCTCCGGGGGGGGTATTTCCAACACACCGCAGTGTTGGCCTTTATCCATAGAATAATCAAAGTACTCAAAGCATAATCCAAGCCGGGGAAGGCTAGCCGTCGTCGGTAGAATAATCCAATATACAGGTCCACTCGCTCTTTGGCCTGGAGCTCCTCGGGTGCAGCTTCACGTGGGGTCAACCACCCTGGATAAGCGTCCAGCTGATGCCCGAAACGATGGGGGTGCTGATTACTATAGAACTCTTACCGCACGAGGCACTACATATGAATAGACTATTATTAGCTTAATAGAATACGTCCAACTCGACGATATAGTGCCAAATATGACTATTCAAATATTAATATACACGATGTCTCAATGCCGATACTGGGCCGAATTGGCCTTACTGCCCACACGTGGTTCGCGGGGAGGCTTTTGCGTCTGTCACTCTGTTGGAGGGTAAAGAACTGGACTAAAAGGAAGTTCTACTTTAATAGCGCAGTATATATACGCACTATGAACAAATAGTACCATTAGTGGTGCGGTAGACGTATTCCTACGCGGAACTAGGACTTGTCCATACATGTTGAGCGGTACGATTGAACTTGGTCTGAGGGGTATGGCGACCTGGCACCAAGGTCTCGTCCAATGGTAGAATGGAGACTATTATGGGATGTTCAGTAGACTAGAAGGGATATTCAATGCATATTGTACAAGGAATATACAGGGGATATCAGGGGATATACAAATACAATTAAATATATATATATAAATAAATATATATATTCGGTTTAATCTGACCCTTCACAACAGCCGCACCCTAATTGGTCCCAACCTAATTAGTTAAGCAGAGACAGATTAACCGCATTGTCTACCACTCAAGGGTTCGCTGTAAGGGTCAGTCAACTCACAAAGTCATAGGGTCATGGTCATCATCGATTGTGTCTGGGAGTCGGGGCAGTTCTATGAGCCTCGCCACGGGTCGTGTGTAAGTCCGCCCTTGGACGAGCACTTCAGCTGCTCGGACCTTGCCGTCGGCACCGGTGATCACTTTGCTTACGCGGCCAGCCGGCCACATAGCTCTGGGTAGTGACTGGTCAATAATCATGACGACTGTTCCTTCCGTCAAATTGTCTCTCTCTTTTACCCACTTCTGGCAGGTCTGTAGAGACGGTAGGTAGTGCAGTAGGAAACTGCTCCAATACTTGGCTGTACCTCCACATTCGTCGGCCGTTCGCTTCTTCAGGCCGGTACATTGTCTGGGGTAACGCGGGATCTAGCCGCCCCATCAGGAGTGTGTTGGGGGTGACTGGGTCGACGTCTGCTACATCACTGGAGACGTAGCCGAGGGGCTTTGAGTTCAATACTCCCTCAATCTCCGTGAGGACTGTCATTAGGACTTCTTCCGCCACAGTCTGGGCCCCAAGTACTGCGTACAGGGCTGTCTTTATAGAACGCACTTCTCGTTCCCAAGTTCCACCGAAGTGGGGTGCGTTTGGGGGGTTGAATTGGAAGTCAATCTGGGCTGGAGCGAGGTGGGTCTTAAGTTCTGGGCCCATAGCTTGGAAGCTCTCTCTCAGCTCTCTTTCGCCGCGTTTGAAGTTTGTCCCATGATCAGACAATAATGTAGACGGTTTTCCTTTCCGTGATGTGAATCTGCGGAAGGCCATAAGGAATGAGTCTGTGCTCATGGTCGGAAGAAGCTCGATATGTATCGCTCTGGTGGTCATGCATTTGAATACAATACCCCACCGCTTCTCGGTGCCTCTTCCTTTCTTTATGTGCAGCGGGCCAAAGCAGTCCATACCCGTTGAGTGGAATGGCTTGTCACCGAGTCGGAGGCGACATGGAGGTAGGTCAGCCATCCGTGGTATGCTGGGCTGCGCGCGCCACTTTCGGCAGTCTAGACAGGTTCGCTGGAAGCGTCGTACCGCCTCTCTTCCTTGAAGTATCCAGTAACGACGTCTGATCTCCGCGAAGACTCTCTCTGCTCCTGCGTGGTGTACATCCTCGTCGTATTTCTTTATAATCAGCTCTGTGACCTTGTGTCGGCTGTTCAATACGATCGGGTACTTAATGTCATCCGGTAAATTGGGGGCTCTCCGCAGGCGACCACCCACTCTGATGAGGGTATGAGCGTCGCTCTCGGGGGCCAGATGAATCAATCTGCTGTCTGATGGGACGGGCTTTCCTCCCTGTAGACAGTCTAATTCATCGGG
Source organism: Notolepis coatsorum (assembly GCF_963971535.1). Classification (NCBI taxonomy): domain Eukaryota; kingdom Metazoa; phylum Chordata; class Actinopteri; order Aulopiformes; family Paralepididae; genus Notolepis; species Notolepis coatsorum. Next base: position 20,870 of record NW_028171207.1, read on the forward strand.
GAACGAGTCTCTCTGGGCTCGTTGCAGTAGAAGCAGTTCTGCTTCCTCGTAGTCAGCTGCTGACATATCAGCGGGGGACTGAATCTCTGGGTGGTGCCGCAGGAATGTCCGTTGCTGCGCACTCTCTATGGTAATGCAATCGTCTATGTTGGGGTCTGCGGAGACTACAGTGCTCAATCCACAGAACATAGTTTTCTTATTCTCAGCCTCCTCGTCACTTGCTTCCCTCGGGGTGGGCGTGGGCCAATCTCCTTCCGGGAGCTTGAGGAATGCTGGTCCGTCACTGTAGATGTTGCGACGGGTTAGGTCATCTAGGGACATTCCCCGGGTGATGACGTCAGCTGGGTTGTGTTTTGTATCAACATAGCGCCAGTTTGTTTCTCCGGTTAAATCTCCGGTTAACTCTTGAATCTCAGTGACTCTGACTCCCACGAAGACTTTGTACTTGCATGAGTCCGACTTGATCCAGGCGAGTACTGTCGTGTAATCTGACCACAGGATTGTTCTATGCACCGGAATGGTGAGCTCACGTTGGATGAGCGTGGCTAGATGCGCTCCTGCTAGGGCTGCGCAGAGCTCTAGACGTGGGATAGACTGTTGCTTGCGTGGGGCTATTCTCGAGCGGGCGAGGATGAAAGCTGTGTAGATTTCTCCCCCCTCTTCTTGGGCCCGCAAGTAGGCTACTGATCCGTAGGCGACCTCGGAGGCGTCACTGAAGACGTGTAGATCCATTTTACATGTCTCTGGCCTCACCGTGGGTGGGAAGTAGCTTCGGCGTATATTAACGCCTGGGAGTGAGTGGAGTTCCATCTCCCACTCTCTCCAGGTGGATGCAAGGTGTGCGGGAATGGGGTCGTCCCAGCCCTGGTCCTTGTCCCACAATGCTCGTACAATCATCTTGGCCCTGGTGGTGTACGGTAGTATACATCCTAACGGGTCATATTGTCTGGCGAGTGTTCTGTACACACTCCGTCTGGTGGTCGGTATTGCCGTCGACCTTCCCTGCTCCGTAGTCAGGGGTTTGTGTCTGTAGTGGAGCGAATCTGTTTTGAAGCGCCACACTAGTCCTAGTGTCATCTCTTGGGCTTCTCCTGGGATTGTGGCCATCCAGGTCTCGCTGCTCGCTGCCTTGTCCTCGGAGGAGAGGCTGCGCAGTACGTGCGGATCGCTGCTGGCCCACTGCCTGAGATCAAAGCCGCCTTTGATCAAAGAGGCGCGGAGTTTAAGTAGGAGAGCCTCGGCTTCTTCCTGGGTCGAAAGGCTTTGTAGACAGTTATCTACGTAGAAGCTGTTCTTCACACTGTGTCGGACCACTTCGTCCGCTGCTGGGTCCTCTGCGACATGTCTCTGTAGTGCAAATGTAGCACAGCATGGGCTGCATGTAGTTCCGAAAGGGAGGACTTCCCATTGGTAGATGGCTGGGTGCTCATCTCCTGGCTTCTCTCTCCATAGGAACCGCAACAGGGGCTTGTCCTCCTCTACTAATCTCACCTGCAGGAACATTCCTTTAATGTCCCCGCTGATGGCCACCTTTTCCTGGCGGAAGCGGAGTAGTACGCCTAGTAGGGAGGGGCCGAGTGTAGGACCGGGCAATAGCTCTTTATTCAGATTTTGGGATCCGATCTGGTAGCTGCAGTTAAACACTATGCGGTCTTTGTTGTTGTGATGAACCTTGTGGTGGGGCACGTACCACGATTCAGTCGTCTGGTCGGCCTCTTTAATGTCAATCTTTGTGACGTGTCCCGCTGTGATGAGCTTCTCAATCTCAGCGCGGTATACACTTTCTTGGGCGGGGTCCTTGGCTAAGCGCCGCTCTGTGTTTAGCAGGTACCGCTCTGTGGCGTCTTTCTTTGCGTGAAAGGTAGGCATTCCTTCCCGCCGCAGGAGTGGCGTGGCGTATCTCAACACGCCGCTGACTGGGACTCTCTTGGTCCCCGTCTCGAGGAGGTTAATGGCATAGATGTCGTCTTTAGAGCGAATGTCTTTCTTTTCGTTCTTAAAGGGCATTTGTTCTAAGGTCCATAGCCTCTCTACATGCTGCAGGAGTGCGGTGTCTCCCTCTGTGACTCGGGAGTGGAGACAGCTAGTGGCTGTGATTCGGTTGAGAGATTTGGCGAGTGGGCCTTGGAGAGTCCATCCCAAGCGGGTCTCGACTGCTGCAGGACAGCCTCGGGGTCCGGTATGAACCCGGTCTATCGGGACAATGAGGTCTGCATGGTCGGAGCCTATCAACAGTGTCGGCATAGCATCGTCTATGAGCGGGATCGGTAGCTTGCGTAGATGTACATATTTCTCCATCAGCTTGGCTACGGGGTATGTGTACCGCGACAGTCCTATTTCTTGGCTGGTGAAAGCGTCTGTAATCCGGTACCGTCGCTCGGGCTGGCCGCTTGCTGCGATAGAGAATGAGACATTCTCGCCCTTTATCGTTTTCAAATCTCTTCTTATTGTCCGAATTGTCATTTGGTTTTCGCTCCCCCGCAGCCCTAGCTGGGCCGCAGCGGACGCGAGCAGAAGGGTCTTCTCTGACCCGTCGTCAAGGACGGCGTAAGTGTCCATGACTTTATTCTGGTAGCTCAATGTCAAACGGACTACCTTTAGGAGCACTCGGGCTCCACTGCTGCTGGCGCGGTCGATGTACATGATGCTCGCTTTGCTGCTTGATGGTGCGGGTGGAGGCCGCCGTCTGTTACTGTCGTGGAGTATGTCCAGATGGGCTCCATCGCACCGACTGCACTTTTTCTTTAATCGGCATTCGGCTGCCATGTGTGATCGCGCACAGCGAAAACAGCGTCTGTTGGACTTTATCCATTGACTCGCTTCCTCCGCATTCATCTTGGGGAATGAGTCACATTGTGACAGCCAGTGTTCTTTCTCACAGTAGGGGCACACTATCTTCCACTTCTCCTTTCTTGAGGGGGTACTGTGGCTCCTACTGCTTGGCACTGACTCCGATTGGTGCATGACAGTCACCGATCTTCTTCCATCATTTAGTCTCCTGGTTCCTTCTCTGGAGCCAGGGGTGCTCCGTCCGAATGTATCTAGCCGTAGGCTGCTGACTTCTCTCGCCAGGAAGTCGGCTAGATCGAGGAGGTTCGGTTCGGGGCCATTAGGGTCTCGGTGGTCTCTCTGCCGCCTAAAACGCTCCTGTCGAGCGGGCGGCAGTTTCTCCAAGATCCTCTCTACATTTGAGTTGGCGTAAAGTTCATGCCTACCCTTTTCCCTCTGCGCTCCCAGCATCCCTACCAGGGACTGCACTCTGATGGACAGGTCGTCCAGTGCTCGATTGTCTGTTGCTGGGGGTAAGCGGTCGATGTGCCTGATCTCCTGGATCACGTAATCCCATATGCATCCATACCTCTGGTCCAACGCTACCAGCGCTGCTGTGTATGGGGTCGTGGAAGTCGCGTAGGCGAGCGCTATGTTATGCGCGCGGGGTACCTTTAAATGCTTCAGTAGTATCGCGTATTTATGGCGTTCATCCAATACATCCACCAACATGGTCTCCAGACACATGCGGAGCTCCGTATACTGGGCCCGGTTCTCCTGGGTGAAGTCGGGTACCATAGGCGTGCCAATGTATGACGCTGAGTGTTGATACATCGGCGAGCGTTGGGGGAGAGGCCTCCTAGGCGAGTCTCCTCCCGCTCCTTGGCGTGGGCTGGTACCGGCTGTGTACCATGGCCCGCTGGTCCAGGTGCTGTTCCTCGGTGCGGGTCGTGCGTCGTGCTCACCCGTGAATAGCGTCGGGGGTCTGTAGCGCAGCTCCGCGGGGGTATAGCCTGGGCTGTACTGGACCTCCTGGTCCGGTAGAGTACTGTGCTGTCGTCGGGTGTGGTTCTCCTCCTCTTCCTCTTCATCTTCCGTTAGGTCATCCAGGGCTTGTAGTCTCTGATTTAGCCTCTCCGCAGTGTATGCTGCTCCTTCCCGGTGGCTGGGTCTCGCTTGGACCGGTTGGGGAAGGGGGTCTGCGGGGGGTATAGACCTCGTCTGTTGGTCAAGTTCAGGGTCGCTTACTCGGCTAGGTGATGCCGCCCTGGAGTGGTGTCTAGACGAGTTCCTGGAGCCTCTGGTGGAGGGAGGGTGTGTTGTCCTTCTGATCAGCTGTTCTATTAGTTGCGCTTGTGCTCTGTCGCGCTCGGCTTCGCGCTTGGTGAGATCCGATTCTCTCTGGGCACCGGTGGCGGCGCGCTGGGCGTCGGCCCGGTCTCTTGCCATATTCTCTTCCATCTGAATGCGTCTTATTTCCAGGCGTATGTGCTCTTCTTCGCTCCGTTGCTGTATCTGCAATCGATCGCGTTCACCCTGGAGTCTATCGCGTTCAGTAGAGGCTTTCAGGCTGACGAGGAATGCCTGCTGTAGGGTCCTCTCTGCCTCGCTGGGAGAAGACGGTTGTATAGGGGAGCCGTCCCTTGGGGTACTCCGTGCGGAGTCTTGGAGCTCTATCTCCACGGTGCTCTCCTCATCTTCTTCCGTGCCGAGTTCTCTCTCGGTAGTGTTGTCTTCCTCCCGGGACTCGTCGGGGACTACTTCTTCAGTACTGGCGGGGTGTAAAGTCCCCACCGTGAGCTTGGTCAGTTACATTAGAACCCATAGGGGCCTCTATGGTCGGGGTAGTCTGGGCGTTAGGGTTAGACATAATTTTACTTTCTAGTTTTACCGCGTTTACTGTTGGTAGAAGACTAGGTTGTTGACTGACAGCGTAAGCCTCTAAGTACTGAGGGAGCTGTCGTTTGCGCCGCGGGCGTTGTTGGTTAGGAGGACCGTTTCGTGGAGTGTTCTTCATAGGCCATTTTAATATTAATAACACTATATTAATATTACACTGATTACCATCCGGCTCGAAGGACCAATTGTAACTGAGGGGTACAATTCCCTGACTGTATGGTTAGATATGATACTTACTACCACTACCTCTTGTACTTTAGACTCTGGCCACCCAGTACTAGGTATGAATATGTTGAACACTCCCACCTGATAAACGGATCCAACACAAATGTACCAAGTCGAAAGTCTGAGTTTTAATACATAGCAAAAGGTATGTACAACGATCACTTAATTACATTTATGATTTGAAATAGTATGCACTTTTATGGCAAATGAGTATTCGTAGATAGATCAATATCGAATGTCCAATCTCTGATTGCGCAGGAAGCAAATATACAACCTGGAATATTTAGGGAACAATAGCGATGATACTTGAATGATTATATAGCTGGATACACTAGGGGAAGGTTCCGACTGCTTGTAGGACAGCTGGAGGGGGGGGGGGGTAGAGTCACTGGCTGGATCCCGTCTGGCCGAGGGTATCCTGGGAGAGCCCACAGTCGTGCGACCCGGTGCCCAGCGATTCTCGATCCACAGATGAATGCAGTTGGACCCTCTGTGGCCGGCGTCCTCCGGTCCACGATGGAGAGACGTGAAGCGACCTCACTGTGCAGAGCGTCGTCTCACCTGTCGTCCTCTCCGGGGGGGGTATTTCCAACACACCGCAGTGTTGGCCTTTATCCATAGAATAATCAAAGTACTCAAAGCATAATCCGTGCCTGGGAAGGCTAGCCGTCGTCGGTAGAATAATCCAATATACAGGTCCACTCGCTCTTTGGCCTGGAGCTCCTCGGGTGCAGCTTCACGTGGGGTCAACCACCCTGGATAAGCGTCCAGCTGATGCCCGAAACGATGGGGGTACTGATTACTATAGAACTCTTACCGCACGAGGCACTACATATGAATAGACTATTATTAGCTTAATAGAATACGTCCAACTCGACGATATAGTGCCAAATATGACTATTCAAATATTAATATACACGATGTCTCAATGCCGATACTGGGCCGAATTGGCCTTACTGCCCACACGTGGTTCGCGGGGAGGCTTTTGCGTCTGTCACTCTGTTGGAGGGTAAAGAACTGGACTAAAAGGAAGTTCTACTTTAATAGCGCAGTATATATACGCACTATGAACAAATAGTACCATTAGTGGTGCGGTAGACGTATTCCTACGCGGAACTAGGACTTGTCCATACATGTTGAGCGGTACGATTGAACTTGGTCTGAGGGGTATGGCGACCTGGCACCAAGGTCTCGTCCAATGGTAGAATGGAGACTATTATGGGATGTTCAGTAGACTAGAAGGGATATTCAATGCATATTGTACAAGGAATATACAGGGGATATCAGGGGATATACAAATACAATTAAATATATATATATAAATAAATATATATATTCGGTTTAATCTGACCCTTCACAACACCCACCATCCGATATTTATTTGTATTCCCCCCCCCCCCTCCTCTTTCTCTCTCATGTAATCTTTCCACAATTTCCACAGAGTTTTGGGATAAATGTTTAAAATGTTGCCCCGTTATGCGGGAAAAAAGCCCAAGCAGCATTTTTGTTCATTTATTCATCTGATCCTGTTTTTACTGTAATTCCCTTATCGGCTTAGCGAGATGCCGCTATAGATGCTGCTATAGATGGGACCTGCCATTCTTTTACTGTTGCCTTGGAAACCGCTGCCTAATCCCTCTAAAATCATATCTCGTCGCAAGGACATGCGTGTGTGTGTGTGTGTGTGTGTGTGTGTGTGTGTGTGTGTGTGTGTGTGTGTGTGTGTGTGTGTGTGTGTGTATGTGTGTGTGTGTGTGTGTGTGTGTGTGTGTGTGTGTGTGTGTGTGAGTGAGTCAGGAACAGGTAAATGGTACAAGGCTACAAGCTCAATGAGACTGAACTGGAGCATGTTTTGCAAAAAAGAAAGGCAAATCATCCTGAACAAAAAGGTCACCTTGTAGTCATAATACAGCAGTGTGCAGCTTCCTGTAGTCATAATACAGCAGTGTGCAGCTTCCTGTAGTCATAATACAGCAGTGTGCAGCTTCCTGTAGTCATAATACAGCAGTCTTCAGCTTCCTGTAGTCATAATACAGCAGTGTGCAGCTTCCTGTAGTCATAATACAGCAGTGTGCAGCTTCCTGTAGTCATAATACAGCAGTGTGCAGCTTCCTGTAGTCATAATACAGCAGTGTGCAGCTTCCTGTAGTCATAATACAGCAGTCTTCAGCTTCCTGTAGTCATAATACAGCAGTGTACAGCTTCATGTAGTCATAATACAGCAGTGTACAGCTTCATGTAGTCATAATACAGCAGCCTGCAGTTCCTGTAGTCATTATAGAGCTTCCTGTAGTGATAATACAGCTTCCTGTAGTCATAATACAGCTTCCTGTAGTCATAATACAGCTTCCTGTAGTGATAATACAGCTTCCTGTAGTCATAATACAGCTTCCTGTAGTCATAATACAGCTTCCTGTAATACAGCTTCCTGTAGTCATAATACAGCTTCCTGTAGTCATAATACAGCTTCATGTAGTCATAATACAGCTTCCTGTAGTCATAATACAGCTTCCTGTAGTCATAATACAGCTTCCTGTAGTGATAATACAGCTTCATGTATTCATAATACAGCTTCCTGTAGTCATAATACAGCTTCCTGTAGTCATAATACAGCAGTGTGCAGCTTCCTGTAGTCATAATACAGCAGTCTTCAGCTTCATGTAGTCATAATACAGCAGTCTGCAGTTCCTGTAGTCATTATAGAGCTTCATGTAGTCATAATACAGCTTCCTGTAGTCATAATACAGCTTCATGTAGTCATAATACAGCTTCCTGTAATACAGCTTCCTGTAGTCATAATACAGCTTCCTGTAGTCATAATACAGCTTCCTGTAATACAGCTTCCTGTAGTCATAATACAGCTTCCTGTAGTCATAATACAGCTTCCTGTAGTCATAATACAGCTTCCTGTAATACAGCTTCCTGTAGTCATAATACAGCTTTCTGTAGTCATAATACAGCTTCCTGTAGTCATAATACAGCTTCCTGTAATACAGCTTCCTGTAGTCATAATGCAGCTTCATGTAGTCATAATACAGCTTCCTGTAGTCATAATACAGCTTCCTGTAGTCATAATACAGCTTCCTGTAATACAGCTTCCTGTAGTCATAATACAGCTTCCTGTAATACAGCTTCCTGTAGTCATAATACAGCTTCATGTAGTCATAATACAGCTTCCTGTAGTCATAATACAGCTTCCTGTAGTCATAATACAGCTTCAGGTAGTCATAATACAGCTTCATGTAGTCATAATACAGCTTCATGTAGTCATAATACAGCTTCATGTAGTCATAATGCAGCTTCATGTAGTCATAATACAGCTTCCTGTAGTCATAATACAGCTTCCTGTAGTCATAATACAGCTTCAGGTAGTCATAATACAGCTTCATGTAGTCATAATACAGCTTCATGTAGTCATAATACAGCTTCCTGTAGTCATAATACAGCTTCATGTAGTCATAATACAGCTTCCTGTAGTCATAATACAGCTTCCTGTAGTCATAATGCAGCTTCATGTAGTGATAATACAGCTTCCTGTAGTTATAATACAGCTTCCTGTAGTCATAATACAGCTTCCTGTAGTCATAATACAGCTTCATGTAGTCATAATACAGCTTCCTGTAGTCATAATACAGCTTCCTGTAATAAAGCTTCATGTAGTCATAATACAGCTTCATGTAGTCATAATACAGCTTCCTGTAGTCATAATACAGCTTCCTGTAGTCATAATACAGCTTCATGTAGTCATAATACAGCTTCATGTAATACAGCTTCCTGTAGTCATAATACAGCTTCATGTAGTCATAATACAGCTTCATGTAGTCATAATACAGCTTCATGTAGTCATAATACAGCTTCCTGTAGTCATAATACAGCTTCATGTAGTCATAATACAGTTTCCTGTAGTCATAATACAGCTTCATGTAGTCATAATACAGCTTCATGTAGTCATAATACAGTTTCCTGTAGTCATAATACAGCTTCATGTAGTCATAATACAGCTTCATGTAGTCATAATACAGCTTCCTGTAGTCATAATACAGCTTCCTGTAGTCATAATACAGCTTCATGTAGTCATAATACAGCTTCATGTAGTCATAATACAGCTTCATGTAGTCATAATACAGCTTCATGTAGTCATAATCAGCTTCATGTAGTCATAATACAGCTTCCTGTAGTCATAATACAGCTTCCTGTAGTCATAATACAGCTTCATGTAGTCATAATACAGCTTCCTGTAGTCATAATACAGCTTCCTGTAGTCATAATACAGCAGTGTGCAGCTTCATGTAGTCATAATACAGCTTCCTGTAGTCATAATACAGCTTCCTGTAGTCATAATACAGCAGTGTGCAGCTTCATGTAGTCATTATAGAGCTTCCTGTAGTGATAATACAGTTTCCTGTAGTCATAATACAGCTTCCTGTAGTCATAATACAGCTTCCTGTAATACAGCTTCCTGTAGTCATAATACAGCTTCCTGTAGTCATAATACAGCTTCCTGTAGTCATAATACAGCTTCCTTTAGTCATAATACAGCTTCATGTAGTCATAATACAGCTTCCTATAGTCATAATACAGCTTCCTATAGTCATAATACAGCTTCCTGTAGTCATAATACAGCTTCCTGTAGTGATAATACAGCTTCATGTATTCATAATACAGCTTCCTGTAGTCATAATACAGCTTCCTGTAGTCATAATACAGCAGTGTGCAGCTTCCTGTAGTCATAATACAGCAGTCTGCAGTTCCTGTAGTCATTATAGAGCTTCATGTAGTCATAATACAGCTTCCTGTAGTCATAATACATCTTCCTGTAGTCATAATACAGCTTCCTGTAGTCATAATACAGCTTCCTGTAATACAGCTTCCTGTAGTCATAATACAGCTTCCTTTAGTCATAATACAGTTTCCTGTAGTCATAATACAGCTTCATGTAGTCATAATACAGCTTCCTGTAGTCACAATACAGCTTCCTGTAGTCATAATACAGCTTCCTGTAATACAGCTTCCTGTAGTCATAATACAGCTTCCTGTAGTCATAATACAGCTTCCTGTAGTCATAATACAGCTTCCTGTAATACAGCTTCCTGTAGTCATAATACAGCTTCCTGTAATACAGCTTCCTGTAGTCATAATACAGCTTCCTGTAGTCATAATACAGCTTCATGTAGTCATAATACAGCTTCATGTAGTCATAATACAGCTTCATGTAGTCATAATACAGCTTCCTGTAGTCATAATACAGCTTCCTGTAGTCATAATACAGCTTCATGTAGTCATAATACAGCTTCCTGTAGTCATAATACAGCTTCCTGTAATAAAGCTTCATGTAGTCATAATACAGCTTCCTGTAGTCATAATACAGCTTCCTGTAGTCATAATACAGCTTCATGTAATACAGCTTCCTGTAGTCATAATACAGCTTCCTGTAGTCATAATACAGCTTCCTGTAGTCATAATACAGCTTCATGTAGTCATAATACAGCTTCCTGTAATACAGCTTCCTGTAGTCATAATACAGCTTCCTGTAGTCATAATACAGCTTCCTGTAGTCATTATACAGCTTCATATAGTCATAATACAGCTTCATGTAGTCATAATACAGCTTCCTGTAGTCATTATACAGCTTCATGTAGTCATAATACAGCTTCCTGTAGTCATAATACAGCTTCATGTAGTCATAATGCAGCTTCATGTAGTCATAATACAGTTTCCTGTAGTCATTATACAGCTTCATGTAGTCATAATACAGCTTCATGTAGTCATAATACAGCTTCCTGTAGTCATAATACAGCTTCCTGTAGTCATAATACAGCTTCATGTAGTCATAATACAGCTTCATGTAGTCATAATCAGCTTCATGTAGTCATAATACAGCTTCATGTAGTCATAATACAGCTTCCTGTAGTCATAATACAGCTTCATGTAGTCATAATACAGCTTCCTGTAGTCATAATACAGCTTCCTGTAGTCATAATACAGCTCCCTGTAGTCATAATACAGCTTCCTGTAGTCATAATACAGCTTCATGTAGTCATAATACAGCTTCCTGTAGTCATAATACAGCTTCCTGTAGTCATAATACAGCTTCATGTAGTCATAATACAGCTTCCTGTAGTCATAATACAGTTTCCTGTAGTCATAATACAGCTTCCTGTAGTCATAATACAGCTTCCTGTAGTCATAATACAGCTTCCTGTAGTCATAATACAGTTTCCTGTAGTCATAATACAGCTTCCTGTAGTCATAATACAGCTTCATGTAGTCATAATGCAGCTTCATGTAGTGATAATACAGCTTCCTGTAGTCATAATACAGCTTCATGTAATACAGCTTCCTGTAGTCATAATACAGTTTCCTGTAGTCATAATACAGCTTCCTGTAGTCATAATACAGCTTCATGTAGTCATAATACAGCTTCATGTAGTCATAATACAGCTTCCTGTAGTCATAATACAGCTTCCTATAGTCATAATACAGCTTCCTGTAGTCATAATACAGCTTCCTGTAGTCATAATGTAGTCATAATACAGCTTCCTGTAGTCATAATACAGCTTCCTGTAGTCATAATACAGCTTCCTGTAGTCATAATGTAGTCATAATACAGCTTCCTGTAGTCATAATACAGCTTCCTGTAGTCATAATACAGCTTCTGTACTCATAATACAGTGTAGTCATAATACAGCTTCCTGTAGTCATAATACATCTTCATGTAGTCATAATACAGCTTCCTGTAGTCATAATACAGCTTCCTGTAGTCATAATGCAGCTTCATGTAGTCATAATACAGCTTCATGTAGTCATAATACAGCTTCCTGTAGTCATAATACAGTTTCCTGTAGTCATAATACAGCTTCCTGTAGTCATAATACAGTTTCCTGTAGTCATAATACAGCTTCATGTAGTCATAATACATCTTCTGTAGTCATAATACAGCTTCCTGTAGTCATAATACAGCTTCCTGTAGTCATAATACATCTTCATGTAGTCATAATACAGCTTCCTGTAGTCATAATACAGCTTCCTGTAGTCATAATGCAGCTTCATGTAGTCATAATACAGCTTCCTGTAGTCATAATACAGTTTCCTGTAGTCATAATACATCTTCTGTAGTCATAATACAGCTTCCTGTAGTCATAATACAGCTTCCTGTAGTCATAATACAGCTTCATGTAGTCATAATACAGCTTCCTGTAGTCATAATACATCTTCATGTAGTCATAATACAGCTTCATGTAGTCATAATACAGCTTCATGTAGTCATAATACAGCTTCCTGTAGTCATAATACAGCTTCATGTAGTCATAATACAGCTTCATGTAGTCATAATACAGCTTCCTGTAGTCATAATACAGCTTCCTGTAGTCATAATACAGCTTCATGTAGTCATAATACAGCTTCCTGTAGTCATAATACAGCTTCATGTAGTCATAATACAGCTTCCTGTAATACAGCTTCCTGTAGTCATAATACAGCTTCCTGTAGTCATAATACAGCTTCCTGTAGTCATTATACAGCTTCATATAGTCATAATACAGCTTCATGTAGTCATAATACAGCTTCCTGTAGTCATTATACAGCTTCATGTAGTCATAATACAGCTTCCTGTAGTCATAATACAGCTTCATGTAGTCATAATGCAGCTTCATGTAGTCATAATACAGTTTCCTGTAGTCATTATACAGCTTCATGTAGTCATAATACAGCTTCATGTAGTCATAATACAGCTTCCTGTAGTCATAATACAGCTTCCTGTAGTCATAATACAGCTTCATGTAGTCATAATACAGCTTCATGTAGTCATAATCAGCTTCATGTAGTCATAATACAGCTTCATGTAGTCATAATACAGCTTCCTGTAGTCATAATACAGCTTCCTGTAGTCATAATACAGCTTCATGTAGTCATAATACAGCTTCCTGTAGTCATAATACAGCTTCCTGTAGTCATAATACAGCTCCCTGTAGTCATAATACAGCTTCCTGTAGTCATAATACAGCTTCATGTAGTCATAATACAGCTTCCTGTAGTCATAATACAGCTTCCTGTAGTCATAATACAGCTTCATGTAGTCATAATACAGCTTCCTGTAGTCATAATACAGTTTCCTGTAGTCATAATACAGCTTCCTGTAGTCATAATACAGCTTCCTGTAGTCATAATACAGTTTCCTGTAGTCATAATACAGCTTCCTGTAGTCATAATACAGCTTCATGTAGTCATAATGCAGCTTCATGTAGTGATAATACAGCTTCCTGTAGTCATAATACAGCTTCATGTAATACAGCTTCCTGTAGTCATAATACAGTTTCCTGTAGTCATAATACAGCTTCCTGTAGTCATAATACAGCTTCATGTAGTCATAATACAGCTTCATGTAGTCATAATACAGCTTCCTGTAGTCATAATACAGCTTCCTATAGTCATAATACAGCTTCCTGTAGTCATAATACAGCTTCCTGTAGTCATAATGTAGTCATAATACAGCTTCCTGTAGTCATAATACAGCTTCCTGTAGTCATAATACAGCTTCCTGTAGTCATAATGTAGTCATAATACAGCTTCCTGTAGTCATAATACAGCTTCCTGTAGTCATAATACAGCTTCTGTACTCATAATACAGTGTAGTCATAATACAGCTTCCTGTAGTCATAATACATCTTCATGTAGTCATAATACAGCTTCCTGTAGTCATAATACAGCTTCCTGTAGTCATAATGCAGCTTCATGTAGTCATAATACAGCTTCATGTAGTCATAATACAGCTTCCTGTAGTCATAATACAGTTTCCTGTAGTCATAATACAGCTTCCTGTAGTCATAATACAGTTTCCTGTAGTCATAATACAGCTTCATGTAGTCATAATACATCTTCTGTAGTCATAATACAGCTTCCTGTAGTCATAATACAGCTTCCTGTAGTCATAATACATCTTCATGTAGTCATAATACAGCTTCCTGTAGTCATAATACAGCTTCCTGTAGTCATAATGCAGCTTCATGTAGTCATAATACAGCTTCCTGTAGTCATAATACAGTTTCCTGTAGTCATAATACATCTTCTGTAGTCATAATACAGCTTCCTGTAGTCATAATACAGCTTCCTGTAGTCATAATACAGCTTCATGTAGTCATAATACAGCTTCCTGTAGTCATAATACATCTTCATGTAGTCATAATACAGCTTCATGTAGTCATAATACAGCTTCATGTAGTCATAATACAGCTTCCTGTAGTCATAATACAGCTTCATGTAGTCATAATACAGCTTCATGTAGTCATAATACAGCTTCCTGTAGTCATAATACAGCTTCCTGTAGTCATAATACAGCTTCATGTAGTCATAATACAGCTTCCTGTAGTCATAATACAGTTTCATGTAGTCATAATACAGCTTCCTGTAGTCATAATACAGCTTCCTGTAATACAGCTTCCTTTAGTCATAATGCAGCTTCATGTAGTCATAATACAGCTTCCTGTAGTCATAATACAGCTTCCTGTAGTCATAATACAGCTTCCTGTAATACAGCTTCCTGTAGTCATAATACAGCTTCATGTAGTCATAATACAGCTTCATGTAGTCATAATACAGCTTCCTGTAGTCATAATACAGCTTCCTGTAGTCATAATACAGCTTCATGTAGTCATAATACAGCTTCCTGTAATACAGCTTCCTGTAGTCATAATACAGCTTCCTGTAGTCATAATACAGCTTCATGTAGTCATAATACAGCTTCATGTAGTCATAATACAGCTTCCTGTAGTCATAATACAGCTTCCTGTAGTCATAATACAGCTTCATGTAGTCATAATACAGCTTCCTGTAATACAGCTTCCTGTAGTCATAATACGCTTCCTGTAGTCATAATACAGCTTCATGTAGTCATAATACAGCTTCCTGTAATACAGCTTCCTGTAGTCATAATAGAGCTTCCTGTAGTCATAATACAGCTTCCTGTAGTCATAATACAGCTTCATGTAGTCATAATACAGCTTCCTGTAGTCATAATACAGCTTCCTGTAGTCATAATACAGCTTCATGTAGTCATAATACAGCTTCCTGTAATACAGCTTCCTGTAGTCATAATACAGCTTCATGTAGTCATAATACAGCTTCATGTAGTCATAATACAGCTTCCTGTAGTCATTATACAGATTCCTGTAGTGATAATACAGCTTCCTGTAATACAGCTTCATGTAGTCATAATACAGCTTCCTGTAGTCATAATACAGCTTCATGTAGTCATAATACAGCTTCCTGTAGTCATAATACAGCTTCCTGTAGTCATAATACAGCTTCATGTAGTCATAATACAGCTTCCTGTAGTCATAATACAGTTTCATGTAGTCATAATACAGCTTCCTGTAGTCATAATACAGCTTCCTGTAATACAGCTTCCTTTAGTCATAATGCAGCTTCATGTAGTCATAATACAGCTTCCTGTAGTCATAATACAGCTTCCTGTAGTCATAATACAGCTTCCTGTAATACAGCTTCCTGTAGTCATAATACAGCTTCATGTAGTCATAATACAGCTTCATGTAGTCATAATACAGCTTCCTGTAGTCATAATACAGCTTCCTGTAGTCATAATACAGCTTCCTGTAGTCATAATACAGCTTCATGTAGTCATAATACAGCTTCCTGTAATACAGCTTCCTGTAGTCATAATACAGCTTCCTGTAGTCATAATACAGCTTCATGTAGTCATAATACAGCTTCATGTAGTCATAATACAGCTTCCTGTAGTCATAATACAGCTTCCTGTAGTCATAATACAGCTTCCTGTAGTCATAATACAGCTTCATGTAGTCATAATACAGCTTCCTGTAATACAGCTTCCTGTAGTCATAATACAGCTTCCTGTAGTCATAATACAGCTTCCTGTAGTCATAATACAGCTTCATGTAGTCATAATACAGCTTCCTGTAATACAGCTTCCTGTAGTCATAATACAGCTTCCTGTAGTCATAATACAGCTTCCTGTAGTCATAATACAGCTTCATGTAGTCATAATACAGCTTCCTGTAGTCATAATACAGCTTCCTGTAGTCATAATACAGCTTCATGTAGTCATAATACAGCTTCCTGTAATACAGCTTCCTGTAGTCATAATACAGCTTCATGTAGTCATAATACAGCTTCATGTAGTCATAATACAGCTTCCTGTAGTCATTATACAGATTCCTGTAGTGATAATACAGCTTCCTGTAATACAGCTTCATGTAGTCATAATACAGCTTCCTGTAGTCATAATACAGCTTCATGTAGTCATAATACAGCTTCCTGTAGTCATAATACAGCTTCATGTAGTCATAATACAGCTTCATGTAGTCATAATACAGCTTCCTGTAGTCATTATACAGATTCCTGTAGTGATAATACAGCTTCCTGTAATACAGCTTCATGTAGTCATAATACAGCTTCATGTAGTCATAATACAGCTTCCTGTAGTCATTATACAGATTCCTGTAGTGATAATACAGCTTCCTGTAATACAGCTTCATGTAGTCATAATACAGCTTCCTGTAGTCATAATACAGCTTCATGTAGTCATAATACAGCTTCATGTAGTCATAATACAGCTTCATGTAGTCATAATACAGCTTCATGTAGTCATAATACAGCTTCATGTAGTCATAATACAGCTTCCTGTAGTCATTATACAGATTCCTGTAGTCATAATACAGCTTCATGTAGTCATAATACAGCTTCCTGTAGTCATAATACAGCTT
>NW_028171207.1:42500-45617 GCF_963971535.1 Notolepis coatsorum
TATGTGGTATAACATCATCATCATCATCAAACCTTTATTTGAATAGGCAGGTTCATTAAGAACAAGTTCTTATTTTCAATAACGGCCTATTTGGGGGTAAAAAGCCCCCTAGGGGAAAGGGGATAAAATCAAATAAATAAAAATAAAACACAAAGGAACATTATTAAAAAGGCAGGACATACATACAGAGCAACAACTAAACTGAACATAACATGTGTGTATGTGTGATTATATTTAAATTTATTTATTTTTCAAGTATTCTACAATCTTGTTTGTGATGTAACATGTGTGATTATTCTATTCTGATTAACCTTTTACTTCACCTTTAGTGAAGCTTACTGTACATACAGCCTGAAGCTTACTGTACATACAGCCTGAAGCTTACTGTACATACAGCCTGACGCTTACTGTACATACAGCCTGAAGCTTACTGTACATACAGCCTGAAGCTTACTGTACATACAGCCTGAAGCGTACTGTACATACAGCCTGACGCTTACTGTACATACAGCCTGAAGTGTACTGTACATACAGCCTGAAGCTTACTGTACATACAGCCTGAAGCTTACTGTACATACAGCCTGAAGCGTACTGTACATACAGCCTGAAGCTTACTGTACATACAGCCTGAAGCTTACTGTACATACAGCCTGAAGCTTACTGTACATACAGCCTGAAGCGTACTGTACATACAGCCTGAAGCTTACTGTACATACAGCCTGAAGCTTACTGTACATACAGCCTGAAGCGTACTGTACATACAGCCTGAAGCTTACTGTACATACAGCCTGAAGCGTACTGTACATACAGCCTGAAGCTTACTGTACATACAGCCTGAAGCTTACTGTACATACAGCCTGAAGCTTACTGTACATACAGCCTGAAGCGTACTGTACATACAGCCTGACGCTTACTGTACATACAGCCTGAAGTGTACTGTACATACAGCCTGAAGCGTACTGTACATACAGCCTGAAGCTTACTGTACATACAGCCTGAAGCTTACTGTACATACAGCCTGAAGTGTACTGTACATACAGCCTGAAGCTTACTGTACATACAGCCCTGAAGCTTACTGTACATACAGCCTGACGCTTACTGTACATACAGCCTGAAGCTTACTGTACATACAGCCCTGAAGCTTACTGTACATACAGCCTGAAGCTTACTGTACATACAGCCTGACGCTTACTGTACATACAGCCTGAATCTTACTGTACATACAGCCTGAAGCTTACTGTACATACAGCCTGAAGCGTACTGTACATACAGCCTGAAGCTTACTGTACATACAGCCTGAAGCTTACTGTACATACAGCCTGAAGCTTACTGTACATACAGCCTGAAGCTTACTGTACATACAGCCTGAAGCGTACTGTACATACAGCCTGACGCTTACTGTACATACAGCCTGAAGCTTACTGTACATACAGCCTGAAGCTTACTGTACATACAGCATGACGCTTACTGTACATACAGCCTGACGCTTACTGTACATACAGCCTGACGCTTACTGTACATACAGCCTGAAGCTTACTGTACATACAGCCTGAAGCTTACTGTACATACAGCCTGAAGCTTACTGTACATACAGCCTGAAGCTTACTGTACATACAGCATGACGCTTACTGTACATACAGCCTGACGCTTACTGTACATACAGCCTGACGCTTACTGTACATACAGCCTCTAGTGAAGCTTACTGTACATACAGCCATATTCTCCTTTGTTTCATCACAATTTACTCAAGCCTAGTACAGACAATATTTCTGACACTGGGAATACATTCCCTGAGGTTCATAGATGTCCCTAGATACCAAGAACATGCAGATTGACCTTGTAGAAGTGGAGCAATCTTCCATTTACTTGGGCATGTACCTGTAGGCGGATTTTCTGAAAATAGGGCTACAGTTTAACAGGTTACAATCAAAGGGCGCTGCACATAAATAGGCACTTCAGATAATCCTACAGAACGTCGATCGGCTCAGCTGACCGACAATAAATCTAAATAACACCATTCACCATCGTAGCCTATATAATAACAGCGTTGCATTGGCCTATCGACCGGTTTTAATAAACAAACTGAAACGGTAGCATGTGCATCTTTTAGATCAATTAGGCTATGGAAATAAGGCTGCCTCTAAATATAAATAATTAAATGGGGCGCCCCCCAGTGGCGAACCACATAACGCGCCGACCCCGGGGTTCGATTCCCGGACCCGTCGTTTCTTGCCGAATGTCTTCCCCCCACTCTGTCTCCCGTTCCCTCCTCTCTCTCTACTGGACTCTGTCTCCCGTTCCTCCTCTCTCTCTACTGGACTCTGTCTCCCGTTCCTCCTCTCTCTCTCCTGGACTCTGTCTCCCGTTCCTCCTCTCTCTCTACTGGACTCTGTCTCCCGTTCCTCCTCTCTCTCACTGGACTCTGTCTCCCCGTTCCTCCTCTCTCTCTCTCTCTCTCTCTCGCTCTGGACTCTGTCTCCCGTCCTCCTCTCTCTCTCTCTCTCTCTCTCTCCTGGACTCTGTCTCTCCCGCTCCTCCTCTCTCTCTCCTGGACTCTGTCTCCCGTCCTCCTCTCTCTCTTGGACTCTGTCTCCCGTTCCTCCTCTCTCTCTCTCCCTGGACTCTGTCTCCCTCCTCCTCTCTCTCTCTCTCTCTCTCTCTCTCTCTCTCTCTCTCTACTGGACTCTGTCTCCCGTTCCTCTCTCTCCTCCTCTCTCTCTCTCTCTCTCTCTCCCTGGACTCTGTCTCCGTTCCTCCTCTCTCTCTCTCTCTCCTGGACTCTGTCTCCCGTTCCTCCTCTCTCTCTCGCTCTGTCTCCCTCCTCTCTCCTCTCCTGGACTCTGTCTCCCGTTCCTCCTCTCTCTCTCCCTCTCTCCTGGACTCTGTCTCCCGTTCCTCTCTCTCTCTCTCCTGGACTCTGTCTCCCGTTCCTCCTCTCTCTCTCTCTCTCTCCTGGACTCTGTCTCCCGTTCCTCCTCTCTCTCTCTCCTGGACTCTGTCTCCCGTTCCTCCTCTCTCTCTCTCTCTCTCCTGGACTCTGTCTCCCGTTCCTCCTCTCTCTCTCTCTCCTGGACTCTGTCTCTTCCCCGTTCCTCCTCTCTCTCTCCTGGACTCTGT
>NW_028171206.1:0-22496 GCF_963971535.1 Notolepis coatsorum
TTTCCTTGGAGACTCCTACTCCTGGGTCCTACTACTGTTTCTGCGCAGTTCAGAAGAACTCGTTCAGACCACTTAGCTCACTTGGCTAGCTCACTCAGTCCACGGCTCGGAGAGGCAGAGTTCTGAGAGCAGGCCAACTGCAAAATAAACATGGCTGTGGATTAATGAGCTCACACGTGGTGGAGGGAACTCTACTACGATCTGCTCAGAGGGTCGGTGAAAGGGTTTGGAATCACCGCCAGGATAATAACAATCAATCAGATAGGGAGGGATTTCTAAATACAATTATTGAGTTTTTTTACATTATGTTATCATCGGGGGTTCCCAATTCTTAACGGAGAGTGACCCCATACCCTGTGACTGTACAGCATTTAGAAAACACACTGTTAGGCAATGACTATCAAGGGACCCCTGACCCAAGGCTGGGAAGGTCTGAGCTAAGATCTCTAGTTGTTGGACTCCAAGGCTGGGACGGTCTGAGCTAAGATCTCTAGTTGTTGGACTACAAGGCTGGGACGGTCTGGGCTAAGATCTCTAGTCGTTGGACTCCAAGGCTGGGACGGTCTGGGCTAAGATCTCTAGTTGTTGGACTCCAAGGCTGGGAAGGTCTGAGCTAAGATCTCTAGTTGTTGGACTCCAAGGCTGGGACGGTCTGAGCTAAGATCTCTAGTTGTTGGACTCCAAGGCTGGGACGGTCTGGGCTAATATCTCTAGTTGTTGGACTCCAAGGCTGGGAAGGTCTGAGCTAAGATCTCTAGTTGTTGGACTCCAAGGCTGGGAAGGTCTGAGCTAAGATCTCTAGTTGTTGGACCCCAAGGCTGGGACGGTCTGAGCTACAGTAGTATTAAGTGTATTCTGTGTTGTGTATTTATATTTCGTTTCCAGAACACAATCGTGGTGGAGGTTCCTCCGTACCGCAACCAGAGGATCTCCAGTCCGGTGCAGGTCAACTTCTACGTCTGCAACGGCAAGAGGAAGAGGAGTCAGAGCCAACGTTTCACCTACGTGTCGCCCAACGGTAACCAGAACTAAACCTGATCCTTCAGCCTGTATTTAACCTACATGTCTCCCAACCAGAACTCAACCTGATCCTTCATCCAGAACTAAACCTGATCCTTCATCCTGTATTTAACCTACATGTCTCCCAACCAGAACTAAACCTGATCCTTCATCCTGTATCTAACCTACATGTCTCCCAACCAGAACTAAACTTCACTAAACATTCTTGGACCTGTATTTAACCAGAGAAGATGCACTGTATCAGCAGCCTCACACAGCGGCCACACGTTCACACCTGGGAGCTGCCGCCCGGCACAACCCAAAAGTCTTCTGCTATTATTTAAAGAGGCATTTCACCTGAATTTGTAACCTGAACCCCATCGTTCTGTTGTGAGGAGGACATATGTCAATCGGACATAAAAATCAATATGTTCTGTGTGTTCTTGAGACCCCAGCCCCCTAGAGAAGCTGGATGACGTCTGTGAGAAAATACCTCTAGTTGTAACACTGTTTTGTCAACTATTTTCAACTGCAGCCCGACTCGTTGAAGAAATTGTTGAGGAGTGCGGCCGGGTAGCACAGCGGACTAAGCGTCTGTCTACCACCGCAGAGACACCGGTATCGAATCCGGCTGTCAGCGGTGCCTCCGGCTTGGCCGGTCGTCATACTGGCACAATTGGCAGAGTCAGCGGGTGGGAAGCCGGTGGGGGGTGGTAATCTGGTCGCTGTAAACAGCGACTCCTACAGGTCGGTCAGGGCGCCTGCACAGCGAGGGAGGGAGATGGTGAGGGTAGTGTGAGCCTCCCACACGTTACACCTCACCCAATGGGAGTCCACGCTGGCAGGTGAAAAGAGGCTGCTGGCTGTCTCCTATGTCTCTGAGGAAGCGTCTGATAGACTTCAGGGCTCCCTAGACCGACCAGTGGGGGGCACATGCGTGCAACGACCAGGAAGGGGAGGGGGGGGGGGGGGAATTGGCATAACGACTAAATTGGGATGGGGAGAAAAAACACAGAAAAACAGGAGGAGAAAAAGTGGATCAAAAAAATTAATAGTTGAGGAAACACGGTTCACAGTTCACTAGAGGTCTGCTCCCCTGCGGAGGATGTCCCCTGGGCGGAGCTTCTGGAAAGGGGCGTGGCCATGTGGCCCGAGCTCGCGAGACGCGGGACACATCGGTACGTTTTTTTATGTCCGATTGACACGTGTCCTCCTCGTAAAACAGAGCGATAGGATTCAAATAGAAGATAATGTGAAATGCCACTTAGTGTAACGGCCGTTTAGTCCCCGTATCGAGACTTGAGAACGAACGCAAGCGTCACCTGTTTTCTTTTCTCGTTCTTTTTTCCGGTGGTGGCGGTGGTGGAGGAGGCCGCCCGGTTCGGTTCTACGAACGACGGGGCCTTTTGAAAAGTCCACCGGACGGTATTTCACATGTCACCGTGGCGTGGCGACATATTCCGCCCCCAAAACCGCGGCCGTTCATCACGGCGGCCGTCAGGTCGGCGTGTGAAGTCTGTGGCAGATTCTTTCTTTTCTTGACACCACTTACGACTGTGGCTGTGAGCGCCGCGCGGGGGGGGCGGGGGGGGGGGGGGGGGGGGGCAGAGCGAGACGTGAAGTGTGTTTACTCTGCAGCGAGGCAGCATTCTCCAGTGGTGAGGTGGTGTCGCTGCTGACTGACACGGCCTCCAGGCGCTGAGGTGCGGAGGAGGAGGACCCCGCTGTCGACCCCCCGTTCACACCCCGACTACACACACACACACACCTACACACACACACACACACACCTCCACACACACACACACACACACACACACACACACACACCTCCACACACACACACACACACACACACTCACACACACGCACACACACACACACACTCACACACACGCACACACACGTTCAATGTATCTCACACTCTCTGTCTCTCTCTGTCTCTCTCTCTGTCTCTCTCTCTCTCTCTCTCTCTCTCTCTCTCTCTCTCTCTCTCTCTCTCACACATGTACACACATACACAAACACACACGCACACTATCTACTGTATCTCTCTCACACACACACCCAGGGATATACTGTAGTGTACACACACAAGCACTCTCTCTCTATCTCTCCCTCTCTGTCACGCTATCACTCACACACGCACGCACACACGTACACACACACGCACACACGCACGCACGCACGCACGCACGCGCGCACGCACACACACACACACACACACACACACACACACACACACACACACACACACACACACACACACACACACACACACACATCCGCTAAGCGAAGCCTTGTCCTTTCATTCATGTATTAACCTGAAGAGTCCGGAATCCCTCTCTGTGTTGCTCACGTGTCTGAAGTCTGTATTTACTGACACCTTTTTAGGCAGGAATTTTAAGAATGAACGGTGCAGTACGGTGTGGTGGTGTGGTGTGGTGTTGTGGTGTGGTGTGGTGTGTGTGAAGCGTAGTGGTGTGGTGTGGTGTGTTGTGGTGGTGTGTTGTGGTGTGTTGTATTTGATAGATTTTCCACAAATAAGGGAAGGACTCAAATAGAGCTGAATAGTTCAGGGTTGTATTTCAAAGTCGGTCTACAGACACCAGTGTTTTGTCTCCTCGTCTGTGTTTTATTTAAAAATAGGTCTACAGCCAGTATTTTTTCTCCTCTTCATAAGAGTTTGAGGTTTCCCTTTGTTATAACAGGTAAAAACAGCAATAAAAAGTCAAAAATGTTCTTTTTGTTGCTTTATAATTCCATTAATGCAACAAACTGTGCTATAAGTATAAAGTATAATAAATCGCAAATTACTTTGGATATGCAATTGTCAGGCGTTTTATGCTAAATGTGGGGTATGCTTGGGGATATATAAAACGTTATACACTGTTATCTTCATTTGAAGGGTAAATAGGTTGTGCGGCTCCCTGAGCATTTTATTTTGTGGGAGGGGGGGAAAGTGGCTCTTTTGATAGTAAAGGTTGCTGACCCCTGACCTAGGTACATATATCACAGCCTGCATGGATAGTGAGATGAACTCAAGGTGTGTCATGGTGTTGCCATGTCATATGAATGCTTACATCGTTGAATCGAACGTGACTTAGAGTGAAAATAACTATTTGACAGTTTGAATCAAGACATCAGTGCCCAGACATCAGCCAGTCTCTCTGTGGACGTTTTCACAAATTGCACCATTTCAACAACTTGTGTGTTTGAGAAATAAGGGGCCCGGATTTAATGTTTAGGTACTGTAGAATGTGTAACACAAATGATTTAATGTTTAGGTACTGTAGAATGTGTGACACAAATGATTTAATGTTTAGGTACTGTAGAATGTGTAACACAAATGATTTAATGTTTAGGTACTGTAGAATGTGTGACACAAATGATTTAATGTTTAGGTACTGCAGAATGTGTGACACAAATGATTTAATGTTTAGGTACTGTAGAATGTGTGACACAAATGATTTAATGTTTAGGTACTGTAGAATGTGTAACACAAATGATTTAATGTTTAGGTACTGCAGAATGTGTGACACAAATTAAACGATTATGCGGTCACCCAAGGGATCTTATTAAAGATACAGTACAATGATGTTTTAATTTTTAGTCCTAAATTGCTTCGCGTGGACCAGAGTATTTGGTCCAGCTTCAGGTGCATGGTTTGATGTGAGTGTTGTAGCTCCGCCTCTCTGGGCACAGCCGACTGGCAGCAAGCTGAGGGGGCGTGGCCTGCTGTTCACTAGACACAGTGCAAGTTGGAGGTTCCTCAGGAGTTCCTCTAAGGTTCCCTCAACGACCTATGGTTCCCCCGAAGCCCATAATGGTGCCTGTGAGAACCCGTTGGGAGCACCACTCAGCTACGATGCTAGATGTGACCGATGGGCCAATCAGAGCGGCTATATTTCATTTCAACCTTTATTTAAAATCGTAAGCATCTGAGGTTTCCCTCATTTACGGAA
The DNA here is from genome assembly GCF_963971535.1 of Notolepis coatsorum. Taxonomy (NCBI): domain Eukaryota; kingdom Metazoa; phylum Chordata; class Actinopteri; order Aulopiformes; family Paralepididae; genus Notolepis; species Notolepis coatsorum. Next base: position 4,965 of record NW_028171206.1, read on the forward strand.
ACGACGATTGTACAGTACATCATAAAAACAATATTCACGGAAATTTAAACACCAGAGTAAAAAATTTATAAAAAAACGTTTCAAAATCATTTAAAAAGATCAACTAAAACAGTTACAGGTCTGAAATCATACGTTTAAACATGCCAAGGGAAGGGAGAACCTCCAATTTCAGCGAGAGTGATGAGCCACTCAGAGCAGCTAGATGTGACTGATGAGCCAATCGGAGTCACCTGTGTGTATTATGCAATAGTTCAGAGGAAGCTGATTGGATATTGGAAACAGCTTGGTTTTGTCGATATCCAGGGGGATAGACATCAAAGGGATTTAGTCATAATTTCATGACAACAACAAAAACAACAATAGCAGTCCTAACATATTGGGTCATTTTACATCATCATACCTTCGGTTGTGCAATGATATTGGGAACAACAGGCTTTTCATTGTACTATGTCTTTAAGTTCATCTCACTATCCATTCGTTTTGAGCAGTTAGCGCCAACGAGTGAAACCTCAGCTTGGATATCTCCGTGCAAAACATCCTGCATCCTGTTTTTAATGGGCCTCAATGCCAGCAAGTATAAAGTGTTTTAAGTCCACAGCCGCTAATAAGATGTGACATTCAGATTATCGCCAGATGTATTTATGGCCGCTGGAGATAAGATGAGGCACTGGGAGGAAAGGTGCGGCAGGGCCCTATTAGGAGATGCCCCGATCGCTGGGACGGAGCAGTGCATTGTGGGTAACAGGACCAGGGCACGGTGGACACACTGTTGCCATATATAGCTTCCTTATATACCAACCTGGTAGAGAGAGGCAGAGAGAGAGAGAGAGAGAGAGAGAGAGAGAGAGAGAGAGAGATACCAGTAGGTAGAGATAGAGAGAGAGGGAGAGAGATAGAGAGAGAGATAGAGAGAGCCCATTAGGTAGGTAGAGCGAGAGAGAGATTGAGAGAAAAAGAGAGAGTGAAGCGACAAAGATAGAGAGTGAGAGATACCAGTATGTAGAGAGAGAGAGAGAGAGAGAGAGAGAGAGAGAGAGACTTTTATTGCTGTCTGATATGTTGCAAATGTTATTGCTGTCATCTTGGCCAGGTCTCCCTTGCAAAAGAGATCTTGTATCTCAATGGGACTTCCTGGTTAAATAAAGGTTAAATTAAAAAAGAAGAGAGAGAGAGAGAGAGAGAGAGAGAGAGAGAGAGAGAGAGAGAGAGAGAGAGTAAAATACCGGTAGAGAAAAAGGGAGAGAGTGTGTAAACGAGAGTGAAAGGACGAGAGAAAAAGAAAGAGCGAGAGACATCTTCAAGTCATTTGGCTGGAGGATAAACATGCTTCTAATTAAAAGATGACTGTTGTGTTCTCTGTTTGGCTGCCAAGTCAACCGTACTCACAACAGAGACCACACAAGCAGGACCGACATCTTTATGATGGAGCATAATTAACTCACCACTGTCAAACACACAAACTATGTATGGCTATTTCTGAGGTTTATCACCCGTGTAAATGTGTGTATTTATATCATATTTATATTGTATTTATATGGTCTGTGCCATGGCCGTGTGCGCTTGATGATGACTTCTTATCTTACACAGCCTTGTCATCAGCAAACACAGCATTTTAGACTGATAATAACTTATTATAACTAAGTCTAAACTGAACAATCCCCTCATAAAAACACGTTTGACCTTCTTACCCCATAAGTCACATTAATGCTGACCTCAGGGTCACTTATGCCTTATGTCTTGTATTAGTTGTATCTCTATTGGTGCTACAGTTTTAACTCTTCTCATTCTATGTCTCTAGTTGTATTCTGTTTAGCTAAAAGTTGCGTGTGATGTTTGGGTGAATTCTTAACACTTTCCGTGCCAGTCTTATATACCCCGTTGCGTGCCACCGCTCTATTCAATGACAGAGCACTCACATTTGTGAACGCATAAACTATATCTTAAATTATGGCTATGTGTCTAATACGACCGTCGCTTATCAATGACTTGTTTGCAGTCAACATTGTCAAAACGTGTTTATTTATTAGACTTTAAAAACTCAACATTAATGAACAATCAACCATATTAGTCAACTGAAAGCAGCCAATATGTAGGCTCCTGGCTGCCAGGGCAGGTAAATAGAAATACTGACATCTAGTTAAAAACACAACCAGATAAATAAGATGTAATATCCCATACCGAATCAATCTCAGGAGATGTTTCAGTCATGAAGAACTGTGACACCTGTGCTTGGGTCCTTTGCGTTCTTATATTTCGGGAATGTTGTTCTCCTGATGCATGCTGTCTGATGTCAGTCAGTCCACCATGCGCCACAGAAAACACACGCCTACATACTTTGCAGTTTGCTTTATAAACATCTCCACTGACGCTATCAAGCCAGGAGTTTGTCAGTTCCCACTCACGTCTGTACTTCTGGAGGAATTGTTTGTCTTTTTAGGACGCGGTGGAGTATTGTCTGCTGTAGACATTTTCAAACAGCAACCATGACAGGCAGCGCACAGACAGAGGATTGGCACAACGGCATAGAACGTATCTTAGCAACGTGAAAGCGCTAATTCTCATTGGCCGTGAGCTGCTGAGTGCACACGCCCATCATACCAGAGTTACCAAGTCTGTTTATTTTCCGCAACTTTTGGACAAAAATTGTCTTGTTTTTGGCTTGTTTTTGTAGGTCGGCTGGCTCATTTCTCTCACTATACTGGCAACACTGACTGACTTGCGGACAGCGGAGGTCTCACATTCCCCGTCACACAGCGGAGAGACAGGACAGCACATCATCGGCCTGTCTTTCATATTGATTCCCTGACCTTAAAATACGGGACAAAGTGCGTCTCTGTGATGGTGGTCTCTCTGCTCCTACAGCTGGTTCTCTGAAGAAACACAGAGTGATGGTGGTCTCTCTGCTCCTACAGCTGGTTCTCTGAAGAACCACAGAGTGATGGTGGTCTCTCTGCTCCTACAGCTGGTTCTCTGAAGAACCACAGAGTGATGGTGGATCTATGATCCTACAGCTGGTTCTCTGAAGAACCACAGAGTGATGGTGGTCTCTCTGCTCCTACAGCTGGTTCTCTGATGAAGAACCACAGAGTGATGGTGGTCTCTCTGCTCCTACAGCTGGTTCTCTGAAGAACCACAGAGTGATGGTGGTCTCTCTGCTCCTGCAGCTGGTTCTCTGAAGAACCACAGAGTGATGGTGGTCTCTCTGCTCCTGCAGCTGGTTCTCTGAAGAACCACAGAGTGATGGTGGTCTCTCTGCTCCTGCAGCTGGTTCACTGAAGAACCACAGAGTGATGGTGGTCTCTCTGCTCCTACAGCTGGTTCTCTGAAGAACCACAGAGTGATGGTGGTCTCTCTGCTCCTACAGCTGGTTCTCTGAAGAACCACAGAGTGATGGTGGTCTCTCTGCTCCTACAGCTGGTGCTCTGAAGAACCACAGAGTGATGGTGGTCTCTCTGCTCCTACAGCTGGTTCTCTGAAGAACCACAGAGTGATGGTGTCCTCCTCTCTGCTCCTACAGCTGGTTCTCTGAAGAACCACAGAGTGATGGTGGTCTCTCTGCTCCTACAGCTGGTGCTCTGAAGAACCACAGAGTGATGGTGGTCTCTCTGCTCCTACAGCTGGTTCTCTGAAGAACCACAGAGTGATGGTGGTCTCTCTGCTCCTGCAGCTGGTTCTCTGATGAAGAACCACAGAGTGATGGTGGTCTCTCTGCTCCTACAGCTGGTTCTCTGAAGAACCACAGAGTGATGGTGGTCTCTCTGCTACTGCAGCTGGTTATCTGATGAAGAACCACAGAGTGATGGTGGTCTCTCTGCTCCTGCAGCTGGTTCTCTGAAGAACCACAGAGTGATGGTGGTCTCTCTGCTCCTACAGCTGGTTCTCTGAAGAACCACAGAGTGATGGTGTCCTCCTCTCTGCTCCTACAGCTGGTTCTCTGAAGAACCACAGAGTGATGGTGGTCTCTCTGCTCCTGCAGCTGGTTCTCTGAAGAACCACAGAGTGATGGTGGTCTCTCTGCTCCTGCAGCTGGTTCTCTGAAGAACCACAGAGTGATGGTGGTCTCTCTGCTCCTACAGCTGGTTCTCTGAAGAACCACAGAGTGATGGTGGTCTCTCTGCTCCTACAGCTGGTTCTCTGAAGAACCACAGAGTGATGGTGGTCTCTATGATCCTACAGCTGGTTCTCTGAAGAACCACAGAGTGATGGTGGTCTCTGCTCCTGCAGCTGGTTCTCTGAAGAACCACAGAGTGATGGTGGTCTCTCTGCTCCTACAGCTGGTTCTCTGATGAAGAACCACAGAGTGATGGTGGTCTCTCTGCTCCTGCAGCTGGTTCTCTGAAGAACCACAGAGTGATGGTGGTCTCTCTGCTCCTACAGCTGGTTCTCTGATGAAGAACCACAGAGTGATGGTGGTCTCTCTGCTCCTACAGCTGGTTCTCTGAAGAACCACAGAGTGATGGTGGTCTCTCTGCTCCTACAGCTGGTTCTCTGATGAAGAACCACAGAGTGATGGTGGTCTCTCTGCTCCTACAGCTGGTTCTCTGATGAAGAACCACAGAGTGATGGTGGCCTCTATGATCCTACAGCTGGTTCTCTGAAGAACCACAGAGTGATGGTGGTCTCTCTGCTCCTGCAGCTGGTTCTCTGAAGAACCACAGAGTGATGGTGGTCTCTCTGCTCCTGCAGCTGGTTCTCTGAAGAACCACAGAGTGATGGTGGTCTCTCTGCTCCTACAGCTGGTTCTCTGATGAAGAACCACAGAGTGATGGTGGTCTCTCTGCTCCTACAGCTGGTTCTCTGATGAAGAACCACAGAGTGATGGTGGTCTCTCTGCTCCTGCAGCTGGTTCTCTGAAGAACCACAGAGTGATGGTGGTCTCTCTGCTCCTGCAGCTGGTTCTCTGAAGAACCACAGAGTGATGGTGGTCTCTCTGCTCCTACAGCTGGTTCTCTGAAGAACCACAGAGTGATGGTGGTCTCTCTGCTCCTACAGCTGGTTCTCTGAAGAACCACAGCATGATGAAGAACCACAGAGTCTAGTCACCTTTAAAATGCACTGGATGTACTTTTTGTGAAATGACTCAGGCGTCTTCAGACGGCAGGCGTAGATGGTCCTAGGCGTAGGGGGCGTAGATTGAGTGCAAATGCATATTGCCCGGTAGAATGCAACTTTGGTGTGTCGATGGAGATTGCTCTTATTGAATTTTCCTCAGCCGACCCAAAGGAGGACGAAGCCTGCTTGATCCGGTTTTGGTTATTACCCCGGTCTTCTGTGGAACAATGGTGGAGTGTGGAATCTGCGACTCAGAAGACATGTGGTTTCTGTGGGGGGGGGGGGGGGGGGTTCTGGTGACCACTGGCTGAGGACTTCTGTTTTTTAAGTGTTACCAGACCCCTCTGCTGTTTTGCCCTCACATGCAGCTGCAGGAGTGGCCTGCAGGGGCTTCTTCTGGGCCACAGGGGCACAATCATCTGCATGCTGGAGCTCCACTATGCGTACAGACTGCAGCTCTGTCGTAGAGTCTCCTGATATTAAAGAGGTTCCCATGACGTCCAGGGTCCCCCATCATCTTCTCTTCAATGTCAGATGCTAGTCCACCTACTTGGCCATCATCATCCCATCGTGGAGACAAACTTCTTCACTGAACCGCCATGTTGCAGAAGGACTTTCCTCAGGAGGTCACGGCGAATGCCCCTTTGAAGGATCCACAAAGGCCCATGAACAGGTCTTGAATCAGTTTTTTCCTGCAGATGCCGTGAAGTGAAGATCGTGTTCACTGCGCTTCATACACACACACTGTACATACATACATACATACTTACAGACACACATGCGCACACACACACACACACACACACACACACACACACACACACACACACACACACACACACACACACACACACACAGATTCACTCTCTCACACACACACACACACACACACACACACACACACACACACACACACACACACACACACACACACACCACACCACACACACACACACACACACACACACACACACACACACACACACACACACACACACAGATTCACTCTCTCTCACACACACCACACCACACACATTGCTGTCATCACTTCCTGTCAGCCTGCAGGAGCCGGGGGGGCCTTCCGGCCCGCTGTCTCTCTTCAAGCCCAGTCATGGTGGTGGTCTCGCTGTGAGAACATCTCGTCCTCTGTCTCTCTTCAAGCCCAGTCATGGTGGTGGTCTCGCTGTGAGAACATCTCGTCCTCTTGTCTCTCTTCAAGCCCAGTGGTGGTGGTGGTCTCGCTGTGAGAACATCTCGTCCTCTGTCTCTCTTCAAGCCCAGTGGTGGTGGTGGTCTCGCTGTGAGAACATCTCGTCCTCTGTCTCTCTTCAAGCCCAGTGGTGGTGGTGGTCTCGCTGTGAGAGAACATCTCGTCCTCTGTCTCTCTTCAAGCCCAGGCGTGGTGGTGGTCTCGCTGTGAGAACATCTCGTCCTCTGTCTCTCTTCAAGCCCAGTGGTGGTGGTGGTCTCGCTGTGAGAACATCTCGTCCTCTGTCTCTCTTCAAGCCCAGTGGTGGTGGTGGTCTCGCTGTGAGAGAACATCTCGTCCTCTGTCTCTCTTCAAGCCCAGTGGTGGTGGTGGTCTCGCTGGGAGAACATCTCGTCCTCTGTCTCTCTTCAAGCCCAGTGGTGGTGGTGGTCTCGCTGTGAGAACATCTCGTCCTCTGTCTCTCTTCAAGCCCAGTGGTGGTGGTGGTCTCGCTGTGAGAACATCTCGTCCTCTGTCTCTCTTCAAGCCCAGTGGTGGTGGTGGTCTCGCTGTGAGAACATCTCGTCCTCTGTCTCTCTTCAAGCCCAGTGGTGGTGTGGTGGTGGTCTCGCTGTGAGAACATCTCGTCCTCTGTCTCTCTTCAAGCCCAGTGGTGGTGGTGGTCTCGCTGTGAGAACATCTCGTCCTCTGTCTCTCTTCAAGCCCAGTGGTGGTGGTGGTCTCGCTGTGAGAACATCTCGTCCTCTGTCTCTCTTCAAGCCCAGTGGTGGTGGTGGTCTCGCTGTGAGAACATCTCGTCCTCTGTCTCTCTTCAAGCCCAGTGGTGGTGGTGGTCTCGCTGTGAGAACATCTCGTCCTCTGTCTCTCTTCAAGCCCAGTGGTGGTGGTGGTCTCGCTGTGAGAGAACATCTCGTCCTCTTGTCTCTCTTCAAGCCCAGTGGTGGTGGTGGTCTCGCTGAGAGAACATCTCGTCCTCTGTCTCTCTTCAAGCCCAGTGGTGGTGGTGGTCTCGCTGAGAGAACATCTCGTCCTCTGTCTCTCTTCAAGCCCAGTGGTGGTGGTGGTCTCGCTGTGAGAACATCTCGTCCTCTGTCTCTCTTCAAGCCCAGTGGTGGTGGTGGTCTCGCTGTGAGAACATCTCGTCCTCTGTCTCTCTTCAAGCCCAGTGGTGGTGGTGGTCTCGCTGGGAGAACATCTCGTCCTCTGTCTCTCTTCAAGCCCAGTGGTGGTGGTGGTCTCGCTGTGAGAACATCTCGTCCTCTGTCTCTCTTCAAGCCCAGTGGTGGTGGTGGTCTCGCTGTGAGAACATCTCGTCCTCTGTCTCTCTTCAAGCCCAGTGGTGGTGGTGGTCTCGCTGTGAGAGAACATCTCGTTCTCTCCTCTTCTATGAAAAAGCCCAAAGCGACACTTAAAATAGCCGGAGTCATTTTGAAAAGCGGACGGACGAGGCAAACACTGTCTCTCTCTTTCTGGTGTGCAGATGCTTCTTAGTGAAAACAATGTTTATTTGTTCCGTCCTGGTCACGTTCCCCATCCTGTTATTCTCACTGGTGTTGATGAACAACAACCTGAATGTGCTCGATACTGACACCTGTGCCGGAAACTGCTACGTAGTTAAGTGACACTTATAGGACAAAAGAAGCCAATTCTGTATGTTCTCTCCTCAATTTAAAGCCACGATCCAACATATGTTTGAGCTTATCAGTGTGTGTGTACATTCTTGGAGAGTTTGATCTGTAGCCCGTTGAAATATAATCCTCTCTAGGTTTTACTCCTGTGTTTACGAACATCAACAATGTAAACAAACCTATTTACAGCCACAGAAAAACATGATTGTGTTGTCTAGTGTTAGTCCTTGTATCAACACGCTTGGTTGATCGACTAGAGAGGATGAAGGCATATATATATATATATATATCGCCAATCCTATTTATTTGTATTTATATTTAAAGCCTCCAAAGTCGGGGCTAATCTGTTTACGTTTGGATCGTGGACCGGGCCTTTACACGGGGCATGCTGATGTCTCCAGGGAGACTGTATTGTTTCAGGCAGTCTTGTAAACATGTCGGATCTGTATCTCTGCATTCCATCCTCCCTGCCACAATAATATGTGCCATGACCTACATTATTATTACACATTATTATTGTCAGACGCTGGCTTCTCTCTCTCTCTCTCTATTGCTAGTCGACAGGCGAAGATGAGGGTGACTGTCTGACTGGTGTCCCCAAGGCCGGTTGTTGTTCCCTGGTTACTGGGAACATGAGGCCGTTGAAATATCAACATGATAATAATGCATCATTGTGAATACAGTCAGGAAGAGGACTTCAGTCAGTCAGAGACAGTGAGCGTGGTACTGGACCAATGGCCGCTAGACAAGACCAATGTAAGGAACAGATTGCAGATTACACACACACACACACACACACACACACACACACACACACACACACACACACACACACACACTTCAGAAACAAACATAGTATCAATGAGAGCATCAATAATACACATGAGTGAAGTCTAGTAAAAAAAAAGTAAAAAAAAAAAAAAAATCTTAAAAGTTAATCGTGAGGGCGCCCCAGTGGCGAACCACATAGCGCGCTCAGCCACGACATGGCCGACCCGGGTTCGACTCCCGAACCCATCGTTATTTGCCGAATGTCTTCCCCCCACTCTGTCTCCCATTCCTCCTCTGTCTCTCTCTACTGGACTGCCCAGTAGCAATAAAGCGATAAAACGCCAAAAAATAAATCTTTAAAAGTTAATCGTGAGTTAAAAAGAATAGTGGCGTTAATAGAATCGGGCGATAACGCGTTCATACCACGTTAACTTTGACAGCCTTAATTAATAATCTATGTATTTAAAAAGGAGAGTGTCTTTATTAAGACAGTAGGAAGGCTGAGATGGTGACAGAGTAGGGGAGACACCGGAGAGAAGGTTCTTTATTGAGAGAGTAGGAAGGCTGAGAGAGAGACAGAGTAGAGGAGATACAGGAGAGAAGGTTCTTTATTGAGACAGTAGGAAGGCTGAGAGGGAGACAGAGTAGAGGAGACACCGGAGAGAAGGTTCTTTATTGAGAGAGTAGGAAGTCTGAGAGGGAGACAGAGTAGGGGAGACACAGGAGAGAAAGTTCTTTATTGAGACAGCAGGAAGGCTGAGAGGGAGACAAGAGTAGGGGAGACACAGGAGAGATGGTTCGTTATTGAGACAGTAGGAAGGCTGAGAGGGAGACAGAGTAGAGGAGACACAGGAGAGAAGGTTTTTTATTGAGACGGTAGGAAGGCTGAGAGGGAGACAGAGTAGAGGAGACACAGGAGAGAAGGTTCTTTATTGAGACAGTAGGAATGCTGAGAGGGAGACAGAGTAGGGGAGACACAGGAGAGAAGGTTCTTTATTGAGACAGTAAGAAGTCTGAGAGGGAGACAGAGTAGCGGAGACACAGGAGAGAAGGTTCTTTATTGAGACAGTAGGAATGCTGAGAGGGAGACAGAGTAGGGGAGACACAGGAGAGAAGGTTCTTTATTGAGACAGTAGGAAGGCTGAGAGGGAGACAGAGCAGAGGAGACGCAGGAGAGAATGTTCTTTATTGAGACAGTAGGAAGGCTGAGAGGGAGACAGAGTAGAGGAGACGCAGGAGAGAAGGTTCTTTATTGAGACAGTAGGAAGGCTGAGAGGGAGACAGAGTAGAGGAGACACATGAGAGAAGGTTCTTTATTGAGACAGTAGGACAGATGAGAGGGAGAGAGAGTAGGTGAGACACAGGAGAGAAGGTTCTTTATTGAGACAGTAGGAAGGCTGAGAGGGAGACAGAGTAGGAGAGACACATGAGAGAAGGTTCTTTATTGAGACAGTAGGAAGGCTGAGAGGGAGACAGAGTAGAGGAGACACAGGAGAGAAGGTTCTTTATTGAGACAGTAGGAAGGCTGAGAGGGAGACAGAGTAGGGGAGACACAGGAGAGAAGGTTCTTTATTGAGACAGTAGGAAGGCTGAGAGGGAGACAGAGTAGGAGAGACACAGGAGAGACGGTTCTTTATTGAGACAGTAGGAAGGCTGAGAGGGAGACAGAGTCGGGGAGACACAGGAGAGACGGTTCTTTATTGAGACAGTAGGAAGGCTGAGAGGGAGACCGAGTCGGGGAGACACAGGAGAGAAGGTTCTTTATTGAGACAGTAGGAAGGCTGAGAGGGAGACAGAGTAGAGGAGACACAGGAGAGAAGGTTCTTTATTGAGACAGTAGGAAGGCTGAGAGGGAGACAGAGTAGGGGAGACACAGGAGAGAAGGTTCTTTATAGAGACAGTAGGAAGGCTGAGAGTGAGACAGAGTAGGAGAGACACAGGAGAGAAGGTTCTTTATTGAGACAGTAGGAAGGCTGAGAGGGAGACAGAGTCGGGGAGACACAGGAGAGAAGGTTCTTTATTGAGACAGTAGGAAGGCTGAGAGGGAGACAGAGTAGAGGAGACACAGGAGAGAAGGTTCTTTATTGAGACAGTAGGAAGGCTGAGAGGGAGACAGAGTAGAGGAGACACAGGAGAGAAGGTTCTTTATTGAGACAGTAGGAAGGCTGAGAGGGAGACAGAGTCGGGGAGACACAGGAGAGAAGGTTCTTTATTGAGAGAGTAGGAAGGCTGAGAGAGAGACAGAGTAGAGGAGATACAGGAGAGAAGGTTCTTTATTGAGACAGTAGGAAGTCTGAGAGGGAGACAGAGTAGGGGAGACACCGGAGAGAAGGTTCTTTATTGAGAGAGTAGGAAGTCTGAGAGGGAGACAGAGTAGGGGAGACACAGGAGAGAAAGTTCTTTATTGAGACAGCAGGAAGGCTGAGAGGGAGACAAGAGTAGGGGAGACACAGGAGAGATGGTTAGTTATTGAGACAGTAGGAAGGCTGAGAGGGAGACAGAGTAGAGGAGACACAGGAGAGAAGGTTTTTTATTGAGACGGTAGGAAGGCTGAGAGGGAAACAGAGTAGGGGAGACACAGGAGAGAAAGTTCTTTATTGAGACAGTAAGAAGTCTGAGAGGGAGACAGAGTAGCGGAGACACAGGAGAGAAGGTTCTTTATTGAGACAGTAGGAATGCTGAGAGGGAGACAGAGTAGAGGAGACACAGGAGAGAAGGTTCTTTATTGAGACAGTAGGAAGGCTGAGAGGGAGACAGAGTAGGGGAGACACAGGAGAGAAGGTTCTTTATTGAGACAGTAGGAAGGCTGAGAGGGAGACAGAGCAGAGGAGACGCAGGAGAGAAGGTTCTTTATTGAGACAGTAGGAAGGCTGAGAGGGAGACAGAGTAGAGGAGACGCAGGAGAGAAGGTTCTTTATTGAGACAGTAGGAAGGCTGAGAGGGAGACAGAGTAGAGGAGACACATGAGAGAAGGTTCTTTATTGAGACAGTAGGACAGATGAGAGGGAGAGAGAGTAGGTGAGACACAGGAGAGAAGGTTCTTTATTGAGACAGTAGGAAGGCTGAGAGGGAGACAGAGTAGGAGAGACACATGAGAGAAGGTTCTTTATTGAGACAGTAGGAAGGCTGATAGGGAGACAGAGTAGAGGAGACACAGGAGAGAAGGTTCTTTATTGAGACAGTAGGAAGGCTGAGAGGGAGACAGAGTAGGGGAGACACAGGAGAGAAGGTTCTTTATTGAGACAGTAGGAAGGCTGAGAGGGAGACAGAGTAGGAGAGACACAGGAGAGACGGTTCTTTATTGAGACAGTAGGAAGGCTGAGAGGGAGACAGAGTCGGGGAGACACAGGAGAGAAGGTTCTTTATTGAGACAGTAGGAAGGCTGAGAGGGAGACAGAGTAGGAGACACAGGAGAGAAGGTTCTTTATTGAGACAGTAGGAAGGCTGAGAGGGAGACAGAGTAGGGGAGACACAGGAGAGAAGGTTCTTTATTGAGACAGTAGGAAGGCTGAGAGGGAGACAGCGTAGAGGAGACACAGGAGAGAAGGTTCTTTATTGAGACAGTAGGAAGGCTGAGAGGGAGACAGAGTCGGGGAGACACAGGAGAGAAGGTTCTTTATTCAGACAGTAGGAAGGCTGAGAGGGAGACAGAGTAGAGGAGACACAGGAGAGAAGGTTCTTTATTGAGACAGTAGGAAGGCTGAGAGGGAGACAGAGTAGGGGAGACACAGGAGAGAAGGTTCTTTATTGAGACAGTAGGAAGGCTGAGAGGGAGACAGAGTAGAGGAGACACAAGAGAGAAGGTTCTTTATTGAGACAGTGGGAAGGCTGAGAGGGAGACAGATTAGGGGAGACACAGGAGAGAAGGTTATTTATTGAGACAGTAGGAAGGCTGAGAGGGAGACAGAGTAGAGGGAGAGAGGTTTCTGATGGGATTCAATCCCAGTCTATGAGGGACACATGTGGTTTCAGAGTCAGGGGTCTTAACCACTACACCATCTCTGGGCACCGTGTGTTGATTTTAACACAAAAGAATGCTGTCAATTCAATCAATGTCACTTTTCCCCCTGAACAACAAGCCTTTAAAATAAACGACGTGTCACAGAACAAGATGACTCAAAGGTTCAGCTTTCCCTCTCGACATAAATCATAACGTCAAATGTGTAAAAGTAAAATTGGCTGTGAGTCCGGAGGGATTAGCCGTGTTTGGCTAGAGACACACGGCAGTCGGCAGTCGGTTGTGGTCACGTATGTAGATTCTAAATTGCTTGTATCAGATGGCTGGATGTACTAGAAACACCCGGTACAAGTGTCCCTGTCTAGCTGCCGGCGCGAGCCAGCCTTTTCCAAGCTCACTTCCAATCATTCTTGCGTGTGTGGAGAGAGAGAGAGAGAGAGAGACGTGACGTGTCGCTCTTTTTTTTCTTCCCTTCAAATAAGAAACAGTTTTTCACCAAACCACATTAAACAACAAACGTGCTGGCAGTGACCAGGGCTCGACTGGAGCGCTTCTCGGAATCCCTTTATTTTCACAGGCCGTTCTGTGATTCCTCCGCAAGATCAACGTCGTCTATTCTTAACGCAAACGTGTGCCGATTCCCCCGTGGCTGGCCAGCCTGTGGTCGGAGAGAGAGGTGGGAGGAGCCACGGAAGGAGAGAACAAACTTATTCTTAGGGAACAATTGTGACACAGACAGGAAAAGTTAATGAAGCGCATATTGTTATTTCTCTCCCCCAAATATTTGCACAGTCATGTTTTTTGCCCCCGAACGGGACGGAGCTCTTTCTACGTGATGTCTACGGTCTTGCGCAGCGTGAGACGTGCCCCCCGTGCTAAGGCACACGTACGGTATGCTGTGAGACCAGCCGTCACACAGATTGCCTCCGTGGTGGTGGGGGGGGGGGGGGGGGGGTGCGGCGTGATGGACACCTGTGATTTAACCACCTGTCCCTGTTTAAATGTCACTGCAGATTCACACGACCGGGATGGTGGACTGAGCTTGCATTGTCGTCACGCAGTGCGACCTACTTGCATTCTGCGGGGCACAGACGCGCTGTTTATGCAGTGCATCCTACGTTACAAATGTCATGATTGACTATCAGAGTTTGGGGGTGGGGGGTGGGGCCTAAAGGTTAGAGAGGCAGTCCTTACAGAGCTCAACTTAACCCCCAACTACCATGGAGCTCAGCGTGACAGTGTCAGACTGTGGTTGTACTGGGCAGCTCCTAGTGGTCAACAGTGTCAGACTGTGGTTGTACTGGGCAGCTCCTAGTGGTCAACAGTGTCAGACTGTGGTTGTACTGGGCAGCTGCTAGTGGTCAACAGTGTCAGACTGTGGTTGTACTGGGCAGCTCCTAGTGGTCAACAGCGTCAGACTGTGGTTGTACTGGGCAGCTCCTAGTGGTCAACAGTGTCAGACTGTGGTTGTACTAGGCAGCTCCTAGTGGTCAACAGTGTCAGACTGTGGTTGTACTGGGCAGCTCCCAGGTGTGAATGTGTAGAACTGTGTGAGACTGAAGCAGGGCGTTGATGAAAACAAGCCTCCCTGCTCAGCTGACCTACCCTTGATAAAATACAAGCCTGTGACTGGGAGCGTACTGTTAGGGTCTCCTGCGCATGACAATGTCTCTGTCCTGTTTGTTCACCCTTCCTGTCCAAACACACACACACACACACACACACACACACACACACACACACACACACACACACACACACACACACACACACACACACACACACACACACACACACACACAAACTAGGGGCCGGGGCGAGTAATCGAGATTGAATTTCAATTGTGATTTTGGCTTCGCCCACAATCATGAAAACAAGATAATCGAGATCAAACAAGTCGTCGCCAATTATGATGTCCTCATAAAAAATGATGAGTAATCGTGTTTAACAACCGCGCCGATTTCAATACCAATCGAAATAATCTTGATTTATGATGTTTGCCATAATCGATCAGCCCCCTGACACACACACACACACACACACACACACACACACACACACACACACACACACATGCGAACACAAACAAACACACAGCAGCAGGCTCATCTGATCGGCCCCCCCCGCTGCTCTCGCCCCCCCCCCCCCCCCCCAGAGGAAGCGTGTGGTGGATAAAGCGGCCAGATCCCTGATCAGTTTAATGGAAGCAGACGGAGAGAGAGACTCCACCGTCTGTGGTCGCAGGAAATAGAAGCCAGCTGGAGACGCCGGACTCCCAGGGTGAATCTCCTCCTCGCTCCTCGCAGACGGAGACACACGGGGGGCAGTCGCTGTGGAGCAGCCTCTCTGCGCGCCAGAGGGAGGTCAAGAGGACCGGAATGTCTGTCTCTCTCTCCCTAAAATACGTTTTAGACTCCTCTGAACGGGGGAGGCGACGGCGTTGCAAAAAGTGATTCCATTTCCTGTCACACAACGAACACAACGATAGTCAACTTGTTAACTACTTTTAATGGTGGAAAACAAACACCACATACTAAAAACAGACACTGTTTACATCTAACTATAAAGGACGGAATCTCCTGCATGCATGTCTGTCTGTGTGTGTGAGTGTCTGTGTTTCTCAAATCGACTTCACCCTCGTGGGTGTTGTATCGCTGAGGACCCAACGTGAGTGCAGTGTCATATTTGGTCAGATGGTGGCGCTATAACAAGAAACTTTACGTTTTTACCTGTACCTGTGTGAACCGGAGTTCTCAGTTTTCCTTTTATTCTGTGGGTCCCAAACATATCGATCAGCGATGGCTGCCCCTCAAATGTAGCTAAGGATAATGTGGGCGGGGCTTACGGTATAGTACAAAAAAGTTAATATCTTCTGAATGCTTTTTGCTATCGCAACCACATTTGGTGGACAGGTGTAGATATGATGCCTGAGTGATCGTAACAAATCCAGTGTCATTTGGCCAATAGGTGGCGCTGTAGCAGCATCATGAGTTTAATAATAATAATGATATATCATAATAAGATTTACTTATATAGCACTTTTCAAAACATTGTTACAAAGTGCTTCATAGAACCAATAAACACAAAGGTTAAGTGTAAAAACTACATTTCTATCATTACTACTAGCTCCTGTTCACTATGGCAACAGTGACTCCTCGTACAGGTGTTTATAATCGTGTTGCATTCTGTGAAAGTATGGCGCGCTGCCAATCCTCTGCCCGTAAAAAAACAGCAACACAGAGGAAGTGTGCTGAGGATGTAGAAGAGTGCACCGCACGACCCGCTGCTCCCCAGGCTGGGAGTGTAGGCCCTCGCGTCCCGGGGACTTGCCTGAGGATGCTCCCCCAGACGGCGGGGCCGGTCCCAGGGCTCCGGCAGCAGACAGGACTGACGTAGATGCGCTCCCTGCGGAGTAATCACGGAGCCGGTCTGGGGCCCGCGGGAGGTGTGTGTGATAGTTAACGTCTCAGTCACCTCCGCGACTCCACCGCGCAAAGAAAAAGAATAACAAAACATAGAATCAAAAGGGGGTGTTTTTTCATCCGACTCCTTAAAAGCTTAATACACGTCATAAACTTTTGATTTGGCACAGTGGCTTACGTTACGTTTCAAAGGCACCGGTGTCTATTAAGCACAAACGCGAGAGATTCAAACAAGCGCCTTATTCAGAACGACATCTGTGTCTGGCCTCTGTGCGAGTGAATGTCGTTCGGAGCAAAACGTTTTGCCAAAAACACTTATGATTGGCATCGACCACTCACCACACCCATTAACACGTTTTAACAATATGCAGAAATAGAAACAGTGTGTGCATTGTGACTCAGAAGCCTCTCGGTATTCATCTGGGTATCTTAATACTGGGCCTATTAGTGGTGTTCTGGCAGGATCCGAGCGTCGGTGCTGCTTATACACTAACTCACCAGTCGGGTTTCTTTTTAAAAGGCCAGGGGGCTTCTCTCGTTTCCCTCCCCGCAGACGTACACGTCGCAGACTGCGTTTTTGGACCGATATTCACATTTAAAACATTCGACACAAACAGACAAATCTCTCAGCGGCGGTCACCGAAGCTATTCTCGACCACGACGACGGCGGAGAACGGGAAGAAGGGAAGCGCGCGTCGATGACCGGCGTCAAACCCCGTCTCCTGACTAATCAGGAAGCGGCGCAGACGATGGTCTAAATGGACGCCGGGCCGGGCCAGGGCCAGGTCGGAAGCCGTGCGGGAGACGCCGTGATCGAATGGGGGGGTCGCTGCACTCTCCTGCATTAGCTGTGAGGCGCGGAGCTCCTCGAACGAAACCACAGGCATAGCACTACAGCCTCTTAAGGAGCGCAGACTGCCTAATCAAAATCAAATCATCCCTCTTTCTTCTCTCCTCTCTCTCTCTCTCTCCCTCTCTCTCTCTCTCTCTCCCTCCTTCTCTCTCTCTCTCTCTCCCTCTCTCTCTCTCTCTCTCTCCCTCTCTCTCTCTCTCTCTCTCTCGGCGTGGAGGAGGCCTAGGGGTCCCCGGCTTCAGAAGCAGCAACAGCAGCCCTGCGCTTTAAAAGCTCTGTTTTATAGGATATCAGAGCTGACGGAGGAGAGTCCAAAGAAAATAGGTCTTTTCATTATTAGAGCCAGCTGTGGCTTTTCTCTCCTCCGCACTGATGACTCATCCATTTTCTTCTTCCACTCCAACCCCCCCCCCCCCATTCTTTTTTTCTTCTTCTTCTTCTTCTTCTTCTTATTTTTTCTCATCGTGTGGTAAAGCGGGGGGTGGAGAGGGGGGAGGGGGAGGGGGGAGGGGGGGGGCTCACAGCCACACTGACGTGGATCCTCGTCCACTACTGGTGGCTGTGTGTTTGGACCAGGCAGGGTGTCCTAGGGAGCCACAACAACCAGGCCTCACTCGCTCGCTCACTCACTCACTCAC
>NW_028171205.1:0-2000 GCF_963971535.1 Notolepis coatsorum
AATGGATGGATATTCTCAGCCCTCCCATTATCCCTCCCGGCCAGCGGAGGGGGTCAGCGGAGAACACACGGCTCCATCACAAAGGACCCATCAAAGGTACATCCTGTAATCGCGTCCCTCCTGCCTCGAGTCAGCCGCGAGCTGCCCACCGACGCAGTCAGAGGGGACGACGACTGTAGCGCTCCACCGCAAGACACACAGCAGGAGGTCCCCACCGCTGACACACGCGCCCCGGTGCAGCATCACATTATGCTAATACAGGCAGCATCACATTATGCTAATGTTACAATGTTCCAGTAACAACATATTTGTACTCGAGTACCTTGAGCATTTTAATTTTAGGGTAGACCTTTTACTTTGACTTCCACTACATTTCAAAAGAAAATTTTGTACTTTTTTACATGACTACATTTATCGGAACCGATCAGTTGCTAGTTACTTTGAAGAAAAGGATTTTGCATAGAAAACATGGCAGAAATGTATGAAGATGATGTACTTTCACATTTTGAAGACTGCCAACATCAAGAGGATGTGATCAATGCCAGTATAACTGTAATACCACTTTAACATTACATTTACAGGTCAGTGGTTTGAGGTTTGAATACTCCCAAGCATTTGGAATACACAACATTTGTGTATAGAATATATACGTTGATTTTTTTTAATACCTAAAAGGGGCGCACTTCACCAAAAAGCAATGCTGGTTTATTTTGCACATAATCTCACACACATCCAAAAATTCAGTTATTGGGAGTAAATTAGTTTGAATATGGCCACCAGTGATGTCATCGGGATATCATGATAGCTCCATGAAATGATGTAGATGAAAAATAGCAACACCTTGTATCATAGGGACTGCTTATCATGTCATTGAGCTGTAATTAACACGACACAAGGATTCAATGTCCCCCGATGACATCACTGGTGGCGCATATTAAACACACATAAACTAATTTACTCTCAATAACTGTCAAACTAAATTAATGTGTGCAAAACTGAGAGTTTTTGGATGTGTGTGAGATTATGTACAAAATAAATCAGCATAATTTTTTTTGTTGAAGTGCCCCTTTAAGTACATTTAATATCAAATACTTATCCACTTTTACTTAGGTAGAATTTTGAATGAAGGACGTTTACTTTTACCAGAGTACTATTTTACTTGAGTGCTTTTACTTTGAGCTGTGTACTTCTTCTTCCACCGCTGCTGTGTTCTGGAAAGACAGCGCACGGTGTGCAAGCCTGTCCAATTAGGGCAGAAAAACACCCATGAGGCTTCTGTCCTCCACACATAACTCCGTAGGTCAACAGAGTCACGCTCGTACAGAGCCTGCTGTCCCCCAAGACACACCTCCAAGGTTAATTGGCGAAAAACCTTTTTCAATTTACAACATCGTTTTCAAACCTCTGACACGTTGTGTCTTCTAATTCGTTTTCATTATCGTCTTCCAAGTTCTGATTAGATAAAAAAAAAAGCACCTCCTGGAGCATCGCCGAGCCTTTTTAGCCGTTAACGGCCCCTGTCAATTTAACGGCTAAATTCATGTGCTTTCGGGGAGGGAGATTACACGAGAAGAAGCTCTTTACGGCTTTGTAATGTGTCTTGTGGGTCAGGGCATCTTAAATGTCTTCGTCTTGATTGATGCGGTGGGGATAAGGGGGGGGAGGGGCGAAAAAGTTGGTATTCACCTGGGTGTGAAGGTCGTACTGTCCTTGTAGCCTCTCAGGAGTTTCTTCCAGTTCCATGATGGGGTATTGTACAGATTTGTGGCTTGACTGACCTGTTCCAGGCGGAAGGCCTCACAATGGGGAAATAAATTCCCTCTCTGCTTAGTGAATGTCATTCATTCAGAGTTATTGATAGAGTGCATCCATATTCTGTACGACCGTAACCGTACGGATGGACAGAAAGCGATGCCTTGCTTTATCCAACAAGTGGAATTGTCGTAAAAAGACACGCAAGCATGTTTGATCTCAACAGTTGTCAACTTTATTTATATAGC
>NW_028171204.1:0-7000 GCF_963971535.1 Notolepis coatsorum
TGGGCCAGTGGGTGTCTTGGTCTGAGAGCTGGGCTCTGGCCCTGACCTGACAAGCGGGCGATGAAGATTAATGTCCCTCCTCTGAGTGACAGGCTGGGGAATTGAAGGGCAGAGGGGCTCGTTTATCAATGTCCTGACAGGTGCCATTCAGCCCGGCTCCACCACTACAGCTCCACCCACCCACACACACACACACACACACACACACACACACACACACACACACACACACACACACACACACACACACACACACACACGCACACACGCACGCACGCACGCACGCACGCACGCACGCACGCACGCACACACACACACTCACACACACACTCTCACACACACACACACACACTCACACACACACTCACACACACACACACACACTCACACACGCATGTACTGCACACACACACACACACACACACACAAACATACACATGCACATTCCTCACTCCACCACAGTCCTCGGTCTTCATAGTCTTCCTCCCCTCTCCAGCCCACCAGGCCGGTGTTAACCAGGCCAGGTTTAATAACGCCCAGCCCACCAGGCCGGTGTTAACCAGGCCAGGTTTAATAACGCCCAGCCCACCAGGCCGGTGTTACCCAGGCCAGGTTTAATAACGCCCAGCCCACCAGGCCGGTGTTAACCAGGCCAGGCTTAATAACCCCCAGCTAGAATTAAAACAAATTTCTCAGAGCCTTGGCTGATGGGACCAAAATAAAAAAATCAATGGGGCGCTTGGCAGTGCTGCCTGGACTACTCGCTGACTACGGGACTTTCCGCTCTCATTCATGAGGGGGGGGCGGGGGGGGTACTGAAGGGACGGACCAGGCCCAGGCTTTACGACGGATCATTCATTATAATTTACCAATAACACCAAGTCCCGGGACCATTACCGGCCGACCATTAATGATTAATTCTTTAATACCGCCTGTAATTCCACTTGGATTCCGGTCGTCAGGACGAGAGGGGAGGATGCACTTGAGAAATGAGAGCGTCCGTACTGTTTGCATTTAAAGCGTCTTACTTAATAAAGATAACATGGGGGGGGGGGGTGCCCTCGTGGCACATACCATAGTGCCTCGCACACCTACGCGGCCATCCCGGGTTGGCTTCCCGCTCCCGGGGGATCATTTGTCGCTTGTCTTCCCCACTCTTCTCCCGTTCACCCTCTCCTCTGCCGGTCATGTCTGACCAGAAAAAGCCAGAAAAGTGCTAAAAAAAAAAAAAAAAAAAAAAAAGGATAACATGGGGGGGAAGAGGGTGGGAAGCGTTTCTCTGAGCGTTGTGTTCCTACCTTTTGTTGTTACTCCAGTGTGTCTGTGTGTATAGCAGGGGTTACCTCTCTCAGCATTGTGTTTGTTGTTACTCCTGTGTGTCAGTGTGTATAGCAGGGGTTACCTAAACACAGCTTATAATGTATCTTTTGTTTATAGCTGTTTTTTTTGTGTGACCAATTATTTAAGATTAAATTTTTTTTTATTTCTCTTCTTTTTTTATCACGCAGGTGGAAATGATCCGTCTCTCCAGGCAGGATAACTGTACTATCCTCCTCGCAGTATTTCAATAATATCACCCCATTTATTTAATGAATTTGTGTTTTGTAACTATGTGTGATGAGATAGGGATTCTTATTGCCAGTCTGTCTCTGTCTTGATAAGCCCCGAGTCGTATTAATGTCGCCAGCGTAGCATTTCATCTTATCCGCCGCGTGCAGTAAAACAAAGCCCGTATATCTCTTTACCTGCAGCGGGGGAGAAGCTCCAGCAGGCTTGAGTTATTTTTGCGGTCTTCTTTTTATTAGCTAATGGCGCTTAATATTTCATGAGCTATTAATGGAAACCCTGCTGGTGATTAGCATGGCGTGAACGTATCTTCATTAAAACCAACGCAGACCGTCTCTTCATCTTCATCACGTCCTGCTTCACCCTCTCTGTCTCGTTTTTCACTCTCTTGTTACGCTTTTTTCTTTTTGTTTCTCCGTCGTCGTCGACGTTGCGCCAAAAGCGAACGGGATGCGTTTGTTAAGGATGGAGGGGTGCGTTTGTTATGGATGGAGGGGTGCGTTTGTTATGGATGGAGGTGATGGGCTGCGGCGACGGGGCGGGTGGAGAACACTCCCATCACTCTCTCCCCGCGGCTGCGGCCCACAGCGCCACTCTGCCTGATTAAGATGCAGCGGGGCCTTCTTATTCCCAGTTTAATGTGAATAAATGTAATAATGATGCCATCGAAACCACTTTCATTATTTTAGCGTGGTGGGGGCGGGGGCGGGTATAGATCGGATGGTCACGTGACGTGGTCAAGAGGGAACCCATTGTCCAACTCAGCTCCATTCTCAAAATGCTGTATATATCATATACTGTATATATATATTAAGGCTGTCAAAGTTAACACGTTAATGCAAAATTCTATTAAAATTCAATATTTTTTTAATATTTGTTTAATACTTTTTTTTTTACTAGACTTCATTCAGGTGTATTATTGATACTCTCATTGATACTATGTTTGTTTCTAACTCAAAGTGTGTGTGTGTGTGTGTGTGTGTGTGTGCGTGCGTGCGTGCGTGCGTGCGTGCGTGCGTGCGTGCGTGCGTGTGTGTGTGTTAACTATTTTAATCGATTGACAGCCTTAATATATATATTAGTGCTGTCAATCGATTCAAATATTTAATCACGATTAATCGCACGATTGTCCATAGTTAACTCACGATTAATCGCAAATTAATCAATTTTTTTTTATCTACCATAAACGGTTCTTTTTCAAGTTCCAAGTTTTAATACTCTTATCAACATGAGAGTCAACAAATGCTTGCTTTATGCAGCCATTTAACACAAAAGGATGACCCTCATGCATTGCAAATTTGCATCAAATTCAAAACAGAGTGATTCACAAAATAACTTAAAAGAAAATAATAAAACAATGAATAAAGTGTGCATGAAATAATAGGGGAAAGAAAACGTTAGGAACTTGTTACATTCACCCACACAAGGGCTGAGTAATCGCACCCCCCCCCCCCTCTCTCTCACACACACACTCTCCCAGGTCTCTTTCTCTCTTGCCCCTTCGTCATCTCTCCCCCCCCCCTCTCTCTATATATATATTTCACACACACACACACACACACACACACACACACACACACACACACACACACACACACACACACACACACACACACACACACACACACACACACACACACTTCAGAAACAAACATAGTATCTATGAGAGCATCAATAATACACCTGAGTGAAGTCTAGTTAAAAAAAAGAAAAAATAAGTTAAAAAAAAGAAAAGAAAAAAAATATTTTTTTCTTAAAAGTTAATCGTGAGTTACAAAAAATAGTGGCATTAATAGAATCAGGCGATAACGCGTTAATACCGTGTTAACTTTGACAGACTTAATATATATATATTCACACCGCATAATATATACCTATCCTCACCACATGTCGGTAATTATCTGCACATAGTCCCTTACTATATCAATATCTGTACATATCCTACTCTTACTAGTTACGCTGCTGGTCAGTAGTAGTCATAATGTCTCTATTTATATAATACAACGCTGTACATACATCTGATTAGCACTACAATATACTCATTTGTATATTTTGTACCCAGTTTAACGTTGTATATTGCTCTTGCACTTTACTGCTACATTTGAATCTAATCTAATCTAATCTAAAATAGACTGAAAAGAGAAGAATAAGTGACGTATTAAGCAACGTTCTGAACATTCAGTGCATCGGCTCTCCGGCTCGGAGACATAGTTACACAGTCACTGACAGACGAGTCCATTGACCTTTGGTCTCTCTATCCACTATAATTGTGTTTGAAATGTCAAGTTCCCCTGTAATAAACTATGGATATCTGCCCGCAGGCGCTGTTTGACACAGGCAAACTACCCCAGATACTATAGTGATAGCATTTGTAGTAGTCGTTTTATTCAGTCATCACACACAATACAATATGGATATGCACAATCATTCAACAATCTTTTATTTGGCAGTGACTGAAAAAGTACAGACTGGAGCATAATGCTTATACATGCCTGTCCTATATTCTTAATAAAATTCAAACAGTATTCTAAAAGAAAACAACAAAAAAATGAATTATTCACATTTGTAATCTTCAAAAATAGCTATACAAACCACAAGCAAATTACTCATTGTTAAATGTATATCAGCATTGTTCCACAAGTTAACCCCAACAATAGAAATACATCTCCTTTTAATTACTTTCTTAACTTTTTGAACAGTAAATTTACAAATGTCTCTCAAATAATATTTTCTTTCATGTATTGAAAAAAAAACTTTGCACACCGTCTGGGAGTAACTTTGCTTTAGCTGTGTACATTATTTGCATACTTTTATAATAAACCAAATCATTACATTTCATAATATGAGACTTTATAAACAGTGGATTTGTGTGATCATAGTAACCAGCCTTATGAAGGCTCTTAATGGCCAGATTTTGCAGTAATACTATTGGATTTACATTTTTTTTTTTTTTTTTATTGTCGACCCCCATACTTCCACACAGTAAGATATGTAAGGAAGCCTTACAAGCCTTTGAATTCAGTGACATGAACTGAGGTCCGGAGAGGAATGAATACAGTGTCACACAGTAAGAAGAACCTCTTAAACTCAACACACTTCAAATCCCCACGTATCAATACGTTGGACAATAAAGTGATTCTGATTCTGAAATGTAGAATGCTCTCCCTGAATATCTATGTCTATGTTGTTTACACTGCCTATTTGAACTTTTCTACTGTACTATCATTTTTATTTCCTGTATTTATGTCTTTCTACTATTAGCCTGCCCATACCTGTACCTCCCCCTCCCCATGCTGTTATGATGCCAGAATTTCCCCAAGGGGATCAATAAAGGAATATCTTATCTTATCTTATCTTATGCAACGTACATACGGTTGTAATAATGACACATGGAGCGGCCACAGACCAGAGATATATTACAGACCAGAGATACAGACCAGAGATACAGACCAGAGATACAGACCAGAGATACAGACCAGAGATATATTACAGACCAGAGATACAGACCAGAGATACAGACCAGAGATATATTACAGACCAGATATACATACCAGAGATACAGACCAGAGATATATTACAGACCAGAGATACAGACCAGAGATACATACCAGAGATACAGACCAGAGATACAGACCAGAGATACAGACCAGAGATACAGACCAGAGATATATTACAGACCAGAGATACAGACCAGAGATATATTACAGACCAGAGATACAGACCAGAGATACAGACCAGAGATATATTACAGACCAGAGATACATACCAGAGATACAGACCAGAGATATATTACAGACCAGAGATACATACCAGAGATACAGACCAGAGATACAAACCAGAGATACAGACCAGAGATATATTACAGACCAGAGATACATACCAGAGATACATACCAGAGATACAGACCAGAGATACAGACCAGAGATACATACCAGAGATACAGACCAGAGATACAGACCAGAGATACAGACCAGAGATACAGACCAGAGATACAGACCAGAGATACAGACCAGCGATACAGACCAGAGATACAGACCAGAGACCAGAGATACAGACCAGAGATACAGACCAGAGATACAGACCAGAGATACAGACCAGAGATACAGACCAGAGATACAGACCAGCGATACAGACCAGAGATACAGACCACGGCTACAGACTGCGAAATATGTTTGAACAATGCCGTAATCTTCCATGCCCTCAAAACGTCTCTCATTTCTGACTTTACGGCAAAACGTCATCTGTGATTGTTTCAGGTTTATCGGCGCTCGTATCCCAGGAACACAAAATGACTGCTTCCAGCCGGAGGCATCAAGGGCAACGTGTCGTCGTAAGGCGGCCATCGCTCGTCACTGCAGCGATTCATGACAGGGGGGCCTCGTCTTCCACTCATGTTATCTTAATTGTCCCGGCTAGTATGTTCAGCGGTTATATTATCAATTTATTGCCCCCCTTGCCACCCCATTAATCCAGCTGTTAAAATACTGTAACCCGGAGAGTCTGGCAGCATAAACCTGTCCCAGCATAGCCGCTAGCGCTGGATGCAAGATGGCGCTCGCCGGCGAAGAGGACGGAGGGAAGGAAGGGGAATTACTGGGCGCACGGCTTGAGTTTGTTTATGGAATTGATTGCGGTTTACGTCTCTTGCTCAGATGCTGTCAAACTGTCACAGAGCTGAAACGCTCCATGTATATATAAAGCTTTCTGATTTGTATATCGATAATGGTGTCCCCTGCCAGTTTACCCTTTATTCTGTAAACTCCTCGTCAGGAAGCTGGGACTGCATATGGTTGAGATTGTGAAACCAGCATTTTGACGCACGCACGCACACACACTCACACTCACACACACGCTCACACTCACACACACACACGCACACACACACCCACACACACACGCACACACACACACACACACGCACACACACACACACCCGCACACACACACACACACACACACACACACACACACACACACACAGTCACATACATGCACACATGCTGAGCCACTAGGTGATGTCATATGCCATAGGTCAAAGGTCACATGCCTGATCCAATTACAGGCCTGTCATGTACTGCACATGATCCACATCACTAAAACCACACCTGTTCTGCCATCCTGCTCTCCAACTCTCCGACCAACCCTCCACAAATTAACACCGCAAACACACAGACAGCAGTACCTCCTCCACAAATCAACACCGCAAACACACAGACAGCAGTACCTCCTCCACAAATCAACACTGCAAACACACAGACAGCAGTACCTCCTCCACAAATCAACACTGCAAACACACAGACAGCAGTACCTCCTCCACAAATCAACACCGCAAACACACAGACAGCAGTACCTCCTCCACAAATCAACACCGCAAACACACAGACAGCAGTACCTCCTCCACAAATCAACACCGCAAACACACAGACAGCAGTAC
>NW_028171203.1:0-44494 GCF_963971535.1 Notolepis coatsorum
CACGCACACACGCACACACACGCGCACACACACACACGCACAACACACACACACACACACACACCACACCACACACACACCACACACACACAAACACACACACACACACACACACACACACACACACACACACACACACACACACACACACACACACACACACACACACACACCACCACACACACACACACACACCCACACACACACACACGTACAGCACAGGCGCCTCAAATCACCACCATCACGAAGGAGAACCAGAGAGTTCTTAATATAGAAACATGACATCGTTCTCCTCGTTCTGGTATATTAACTTGATGTTCATCCAGACGTCTCTCTGCAAACTTCTCCTGCTTTATTGACATCATTAAACTTTACAGTACATAAAACGAGTATGATGAGAGGTCAAGGCTTTAGAGCTGCCCGGAGCAGTGTGGGTCTTCAGCTGCCCAATGCCTAATACAGCGCCCGCTGGACGAGCCTCGGGGGGTCAGGGTGACTCTGCAACAACCCTTCAATGGTGCTTAATCATTGATTAGGCTTTAAGACGTTTCTCAACCTTATCAGCTATGATTGCTCCATTGGTGGTTGCCTGCTATGCGTCGAGTCTGATGCAAGGTCTCTTTGTTTCTCTCTCTCTCTCTCTCTCTCTCTCTCTCTCTCTCCTCTCTCTCTCTCTCTCTCTCTCTCTCTCTCTCTCTCTCTCTCTCTCTCTCTCTCTCTCTCTCTCTCTCTCTCTATCTCTCTCTCTCCGAGGGCACTGTTAATATGTTTATGGGTCACAAAAAAGTATTACACTAGATGTCTTGTTTGTTGACTTATCGTTAGAAACAATTTCCCCGGAATCACGGAATCAACACCAATTTGTCCTTACACCGCGATTTATTAGATTTCCAGTCATTTGTAACTCTTTATTTCGGGTTCGGCTTCATCAATTTGACAATCTATTCCTTGTTAGGTGAGGTTTAACGACATTAGTTTGAGTTTTTATAAAGTAACAAAAGCAAACAGTAGTTTGGGTTGTTTGTTGGTTAGCAGGCTGAAGTATAGAGTGCGCTGTGTTTTCTTGGCTTTGTGCTTGGAAAGAGTAATTGTACCGGTCTTAAGTGTCCCCCTTTTTACGAGCGGCATTAGTGTTTTCCAACACACTGCAATTAAGGGCTATTGATAAACAAGGCAGGCCCTCGCCAGAGCACAGTGAAAGGAACCAGCCAGCACTGCTCGGCACTGTTCTGGGAATGTCTAGCAGACATAAGCTACCTATTGATATGCAAAGCGTACGTGCTGGTACGCAAACATACGTGAAGTGTGTGTGAACAGGCATCGGCGAGGACATGAAAGGAACATCTCAGATGCAAATATGTGCTTAAAACAATCAGATATCACCAAAGCAAACATTCACCTGTATGAGATCCATGTATGGTACAGGATACCAGCGTTCATGTCTGTGTGTGGCTTGTAGACATATATATATATATATATATATATATATATATGAAAGAAATAGGATAATTATTATTTGCTTTAATTTGTTAGCTTAAGCGATATTCCCAGAGAGGAACGCTAGAGAGAAATGTAGGCGTTTCAGGGAATGAGTCAAATGTGCAACGGCCACTGGGCATTTTGTCTGCTAAGCACCCAGCAGCTACTAACGCACCACTTACCATGCTTCCACAAACCACTCCTAAAAATTAGAGATTACACCTACGATCAAATATGCCAATGATTTCCCCACATTTATTAGACTTTAAAAGGAACGACCGCCGTCCCCCGTGCTTGTAAAACCGCACCCTGGCACTACGTAATGCTTATATATGAGGGGAAAACCTTCCTCCCGGGTACATCATCCCAGCGCCCCGGCCCACTCTCTCTCTCCCCTTACAACCACCGATGGAACCAGGAATTCCAGCCATTCCCACTCGGCCCCAAATGAGCTTCCCATCCTGGGGAGAGAGAGAGAGAGAAAAGGGCTGATGGCTGCATATAATGGACTCTGCACTGACACACATAATGACACGGGCTGAAAGATTTAAGGAATGACTAATTGGGGTTTGTGGTGTAACAGAAATCTTTAGGTTCCTGTTCTGTTTCACTGGCCGCTCCATACGTATATCTTCAGCGACGGACAGGGGCGTCGATCACGGCTTTGACAAGGCCCTCATCATGTTACATTCCGTCATACGTCCCGAGCGCGCCTTTAAATTATCCCTCAATTACTCCTCAAATATACGAAAACAAGGCAGCTCTGACCGAGACGTTTTCAGGAAGGGAAATATCAGTTTCTTTTCCGTCATGTCTTCAAATAATTAGCCGACGCCCTGTTGTCTTTAGGTTACTGCTGCATGCTTTATGGACTGACAAAATGCCTAGTTGGAAAGCCTAACTTCAGTCAATGAATAACGATTGTTAAAACACTATAAAAAAAAAAAGACTCTCCCACTCAGAAAGACACAAACAATGGATAGACCCCACACATTTGGATGTGTGTGTGTGTGTGTGTGTGTGTGTGTGTGTGTGTGTGTGTGTGTGTGTGTGTGTGTGTGTGTGTGTGTGTGTGTGTGTGTGTGTGCGTGCGTGCGTGCGTGTGTGTGTGTGTGTATAGCACACATTGGGATGTGTGTGTGTGTGTGTGTGTGTGCGCGTGTGTGTGTGTGTGTGTGTGTGTGTGTGTGCGTGCGTGCGTGTGTGTGTGTATAGTATAGTATGTGTGTGTGTGTGTGTGCGTGCGTGTGTGTGTGTGTATAGTATAGTATGTGTGTGTGTGTGTGCGTGCGTGTGTGTGTGTGTATAGTATAGTATGTGTGTGTGTGTGTGCGTGTGTGTGTGTGTGTATAGTATAGTATGTGTTTGTGTGTGTGCGTGCGTGTGTGTGTGTGTATAGTATAGTATGTGTGTGTGTGTGTGCGTGCGTGTGTGTGTGTGTATAGTATAGTATGTGTTTGTGTGTGTGCGTGCGTGTGTGTGTGTGTATAGTATAGTATGTGTTTGTGTGTGTGCGTGCGTGTGTGTGTGTGTATAGTATAGTATGTGTGTGTGTGTGTGCGTGCGTGTGTGTGTGTGTATAGTATAGTATGTGTTTGTGTGTGTGCGTGCGTGTGTGTGTGTGTATAGTATAGTATGTGTGTGTGTGTGTGTGTGCGTGTGTGTGTGTGTGTGTGTATAGTATAGTATGTGTTTGTGTGTGTGTGCGTCTGTGTGTGTGTGTGTGTGTATAGTATAGTATGTGTTTGTGTGTGAGTAATAGATATTGAGTGTTTCCTATCTGGCACGCTGCTGTAAAATGTTAAATGAGTAAAGGAAGGCCTTGATTTGACTGCCTTGATCGACTGTCAACAATAATTGTGAGACTGCTTTTAGAGAGATTAAGTGAGACAATACAGTCCTTCATAATTGAATGTTGCACTCAACAGCTTCAGGGTCTCAAAATAGGTCAATGATTCAAATGGCTTCACCCGCACTGCACACAAAACGCAGCCCAGGAGAGCGAGGGCAGCAGCGGCAGCGTGGTGTGGGGCCTACGCTACGCGTGGCGTGCCAATGTGTAACCTGGTCGAGTGTGTCCCATACAGGGAGAGGAGATAACCTGCTCTGTTGGGTGTGGGCTGACCCTCTCTGCTGGAATAACTGGATACACTGGCTTTTCCTGCCAGGCTCATTTGCCTGGGAAACAATGGGCTGTGTGGGTCAGGAAAAAATGCAAACTCACAATGATTAAAGGAAGGGCGGGAAATTAGATGCTATTGTTCCACGCCCCGGACGGTTATTTCAAAGGCATTGCTTGGGATGAAGAGGTCTTACTTCTCACTGGTGAAAGTCTGTCACAACGCGATTTGCATTAACAAAGGCGAAATGAAAGAGACAAGAAGCACTTGGTGAAGTGTATGAGCCTATTTCCTGGTATACATTTATCTTTTTATATTTTATATTAAGCTACTGGACTGTAATAACAATATAATTTCCCCTTGAGGACAATTAAGTTCTTATCTTATTTCATCTTATCTTATTCCCCTTACGCCTCTATGTTAGTGTGGCCTGTCACATCAAGCTGGAATTCACACGTGTGTGTGTGTGTGCGTGTGTGTGTGTGTGTGTGTTTGTGTGTGTGTGTGTATGTGTGTGTGTGTGTTTGTGTGTGTGTGTGTGTTTGTGTGTGTGTGTGTGTAGGTGTGTGTGTGTGTGTGTGTGTGTGTGTGTGTGTGTGTGTGTGTGTGTGTGTGTGTGTGTGTGTGTGTGTGTGTTTGTATCGGTCAGCTTTAGCTCATTACTGAATTCTACAACTAATGATGCTGCATACGTGTACACACACACACACACACACACACACACACACACACACACACACACACACACACACACACACACACACACACACACACACACACACACACACACACACACACACACACACACACACACACACACACACACGGGTTGTCCTTGACTAAAGAAATCCATTGATTGGGAGTATGTGTAAGATGTAAATAAAAAATAGAAGAAATTATGTATATCATAATGGTATTTATTTAGTATATATATTATATATTATATATGTATATGTTTATGTATAATATAGTATTGTACTCCTTTTTCGAATAGAGTAAACTATGATTTGTTTATCTGTTTCTTTTTTTGTTGCCTTTTTTATTATCTTTTGTATATGTCAAATGAACAGATATATTTTAGTTTTTATACTTGTTCGAAAATAAAAATATTTCATTCATTCATTCATTCATTAATTTATTCATTCATTCATAGTCGACTAACAGACTAATAATATGTTGTGTAATCAATTAGTTGGTGGCAAATCTGTAAAATTATGTTTCCCGCATGCAATATTCTTTATTGCAGTTTATGCAAGTTATGCCTTTATATACAATACAGTGTTTGCCAGAGATGTGCTTGTAATTTACAAACCTGAAAAACAAACATAAACTAACAAGTTCTTAGTCAACGTACATTAAGGTGGTACGGTACGTCTGAGTGTGTTAACATTAGGTGGTACAGAACATCTGAGTGGGTTAACATTAACTCATTCCCCACCAACAACGAGTTTACTCGCTATTGGGCACCATGTGTTGAACGCCAACAACGAGTAAACTCGTTATTTGGTCCGTTTTTATTTATTTTTATTTTAATATTCTATTCAATGTCACGGACCTGTATGTTGCCGTTAAAAGGCATACTGCGACCCCGAGGGTGCAGTACCGGCCAGATCCGGCTAGGTAGCAGTATCGAGAGTGCAGTAAACCCTGTTCCAGACCGGGTGTTACATTTAAATCCCTCCGGGCGCTAAATTCAGACAGAGCCGAGTAAAACGCTTCATCCGACCACTTCGAAACGCATCTGGCACACTCGATCCATAAGTTGTGCCAAATTATGTCCGGGACCAGATGAACACCAATATTGGAAATCGCTCAGACAATTGGAATATTCTTTTTGGAATACCCCTAACCAAAGGTAAGGACTATCTGACATCAATTTCAGCTTGATCCAACAATGTTTTCCTATCGATCCAGTTGATCAGCGTCTGTAGTGTTCAACAAGAAAGCCGTTACTGGCCATCAAAGCATAAAAAAACTACCCCCTCCCCCTTCATGCATTCATGATGAAACATAATACCTATTATATACATTTGATTTGGAAATAGTAGCGTGTCCAGGCAAGAAACGCCAACGCTTATAGTAGAATACACATAGTGCCCTATAAACCAGCTTTTCAGGAATTATCCCGGATCACTCCTAAACTATACTATAACGCGCAAGCGTATGCATGAAATATCTTATATATCTTTCTGGATCGTGAGATATCGAGTGTTTTGTGCGCATATGCACAAATCATGCAGGTTGCTCGCCTGAAACCTATATTATTTCCAGGTCAAAGGTAAACACAACCATATGTTTCTTCACAAAGCCATCGGGGGGAGGGGGGGGGGGGGGGTTCTACGCTGCTATCATTACAAAAGCATGTTTTATAATGGGGTTCGGTAAAATAGACGTTACCTTTGTCAGCAGGTACTCCACTCTTGCTCCAAGTGTCTTGGATCAGAACAGGATCGGGCCCGACTATACCACGGAGCAGAATAGGTTACCTCCAAGTCCTCGGCCGGTTTGAGTATGGTATTTTTTATTATTTACCAGAAGTGCTGAGTCCAATGTAGTCTGGTGAAAACGCACGTTATCATCCATAAGTGTGATCGTTTTGTCTTCTTCATAATCTCCAATAGTTTGCGATCGCCATTGCTCTGGAGTGCTCTCAACTCCGGCGGCGACTAATCTGGCCAGCAGTGAGTGAGCAAACCGCCCATCACAGTAAACTAGCCCAGTTCAAAAGGTAGGCGATGATCGGGATTCGATCATCATTTCAATTATAAATTAACCTCTTAAGCCCGGAGCCCTATTTTCTGAAAATCCGCCTAAAATACAGGTAAATGGAAGATTGCTCGACTTCTGCAAGGACCATTAGCATGTTCTTGGTATCTAGGGACATATATGGATCTCATGGAATGTATTCCCAGTGTCAGAAATATTGTGTCTATTGTGTCTATGACTAGGCTTGCTTAAATTGTGATGAAACAAAAGAGAATATTAATTATGATTTTTCTTTGCATCTTTGACAGTGAATAACACCATGCTAAAAATGACCAGACATGAAAAACTGAGCTTGTTCAGTACCTTCTTGAGATCACGTACAAAAGATCTAAGGAAATAAATAATGGGAAGACGATTAAACAGAAGGTTTTGTAGATACAGTACTGAATTCTGCCATCTGGACCCATGCAATTTGAAATATTATTATAGAATATAGAATATGAGGCCTATAAATTACCTTATTATTAGGGATGCACCGAAATTTCGGCACCGAAAGTTTTCGGCCGAAAATGGCAAAATATGGCCTTTCGGCTTTTGGCCGAAAGAGTTTTTTCACCGAAAATATATCACAGAAACAGAAATAACCTAACAACCTTGCGTGTTGTTGTGATGATGTCGCGCTGTCGGGAGTCGCGCTGTTTCTATGTAAACTCTGCGCGCAACGTGTCCAATAAATGCGTCTTTAACATGCTTTTATATCCTTATTTACTATACCCCCGTCGCAGTTAATCACTGAGTGATCTAATATGCATATTATTCAGAGCGAGAGGGGGGGGGGATTGTGTTTCTCACATTGACGCTGTCTGTCTGTCGCGCGTCTACTGTGCCGAGTCAAGCGAGCACATTCAGCTGGGGACTAGAAAGGTGTGCTCAGTAGAGCACAGATGTCCGCTGCGGCAGCCAGAGAAAAGATGGAATTAATGTACTGTATGCATTCAGAAGTGCTGAATAAATGTTTTATGGACCCATAATAGTGATTATTTATTATTTAAGTTAAGTTGCTATAATCATATATTTTTCCATAATCATAATGTTCCACAACATTGGTAAAAAAAAATCTATTCTATGAATCATTTTCGGCCTTTCGGCTTTCGGTTTTCGGCCAACTGTTTTCTATTTTCGGTATCGGTTTCGGCCAAGAATTTCCCATTCGGTGCATCCCTACTTATTATAGCCAACTTGCACACTATGGATCGGGCCAAATCTACTCTTTCCAATGGCAGAGTTCAATTTGGATTTAGTATCACCAGCCGTGCATGAAGAACAGAGAATGAAATCTACTGTATGTACAGTAGGTTTTTTATTCTTGCAACAACTCCGCCATTTTTAAACTGATTTCAAATCGGATCGTTGCTAAATGCTCAAAATAGGGGAGACAAACTAACTGTGCTCCAATATATGCCAATAATGTTCAGTTTTGTGGTATATAATTCAGAGTAATAAGATAATAAAAAAAAAATCATAAGCAAGTCATTTGTTTGAAGGGAGCTAGAAGCCTTTGGGAAGTGTAGTTTTAAAACATTCCAACGCTCATTGAAAGCTCTGGATGTCCTCTTCTCAAAATGACTACATTCAGCGACGGTCGATTTTTCAAAATGGAGGATTTTCACGATCAAAACAACACTAAAATCTCACTAATAACACTTTAACCTATTAGTAAACAAACGTATTGCTGAAAATATACACTATGACTGCTGTTGTGACATGGTTAGGATGTTTACTCTTGAAAACGTTTGGAAAAAAAAAGATAATTATGTCAGATAGTCTAGCGAGACTGATTTATGACGTGATGTAATTTGCGGTCCGGTGCCGGACCGCACGGGCGTAAGAGGTTAACTCATTGGGTGCCAAAAAATTATATCTCGTGTTTCGGCACCAATGCTTTAGTGCCAAAAATGTAATATCTCGTTTTTAGATCATTTGATCTTTTTTCTTTGATCCCCGTTCTAAACACTCAGCCGGAGCTCACTAGGTCTCCCTGGCTCATCTGCCTATGTTGGAATTGCAATGACAATCGAATCTCACCAGGTGGCAGTATCGCCTACCTTTTGAACTGGGGATACTACTTATCCCCAGTACTGAGTTTACCACCAGCTGTTTCCGCCTAGGAGTGGATCACAACATAGCAATCGGTGGAAGATTTGGTGCATCAGAGCTATTCTTTTCCGTATGGTAGCCATGCCCAATATACACAAGTAATTGCGATCGCCATGGGATCGACTGGGATTTATTAATTTTGGAGAACTTTCTGACTGAGGTAAGGTCTATCTTAGGTAACCTGCTGGTATTTTTTTTACGTAAAACATGCTTCTGTACCGATCACAGTGTTGTGTTTTACCGGACGTAAAACATGCTCGACAAACACAATCGCAGTTTCTAGTTAAAACGACCCCCCCCCCCCCACTTGATGATTTTGTGACACATATGTACATGGTATATACCTTTGATTTGGAAGTATTCAGGGTTTCAGGCGATCAACCAGAACGATTTGGGCATATTGCATATAACGTGTCATATCTCGCGATCTATGAAAAAAGGGGAAAGGGGCGATGTTTAGCGTGTAATAGCGCACAAACTACAGTATGTAGAAATGAACTGATTAGTCAGTGATTATGAACAATGCCTGTCAAATGAGCCATACTATTGTCTCCATAGCTATAATACAGAACACACGATGGGTCTGCAAACATCACTAAAATGGTCAATAACGCTGGCGCCATTGAGTACAGATGGGGAAAGAGGGTGGTGCCCAATGAGTTAACCGTTGGCTTTCAGAAACGAGATATCTTGTTTTTGGCGCTCAATGAGTTAAGGTGGTACAGTACGTCTGAGTGGGTTAACATTAAGGTGGTACAGTACGTCTGAGTTGGTTAACATTAACACATCCTGCGCCATTCACGTCGTACAACGGGTTTCAAGTTCATATTTCATATTTTCGTCATGGTATTCATATTTCACTCACGGAGCCTTGTCATATGCTGCGGGAGCCATCACAACTCTGCAACGCTTCAATACTGCCACCTGGTGGCTGATCGGCGAGTTGCAACCGGAAGTGGATCTCTTGTGATACCGGTGCGTCTCCCTATTCCGTCCGGCCACTCGTTTATCGTTCCTGGACTCAAGACACACACCGTGGATATGAATCTTTGCCATAACTCAATAATCCACATGATTTGGGCTTATATTAGTATTATACAAACCGGAACTGGATCGCATCGATCCACATCACATAACTGGGATCTGTTTGCTCCACTCTCATCACTCAACGCTACGAGGAAGCTGCCGTGAGTTTCAGCGTTTTTCTTTATCATTTTCGATACAAACTGCTCTGATCTATATATCACCCATACTACATAAATCATTTAACGTCGGTCACGGAATTATAACCCCCCCCCCCCTCCGTTCACCCGCGGATGATCAGTCATAACGCTTAGGACCATGTACAGTTGAACATTTTAATATAACGTTGATCGGTATCAAACGGCATTTGATAATCTAATATATGCATTTATGTCTATATCTCACGTTCTAGGAAATACTGCAGAAAACAATAAAAACATATTTATACTCTAGACGGTATTTTCGTATGAATGTGTGAATGAAAAAGTAAAACGTTCCTACATCCTGAACGATAGCTAATCGATGTTGAATGGGCCATAGTAATGTCAATTTAGCAATACAATTTAAAAAGTTATAGCCCTGCAAAGAAGGTGAACATCTCCATAGACTTACAGTACTGGCAGAGAATGGTTTAGGATGATCAAAGTGGTGGCAGAGAATGTGTTAAGGTGGTACGTCTGTATGTCCGAAAAGTTTGTCCATATAAATGTAACTGAAATATATGTAACTGAAAAAGAACAGCAGGCAGTGTGTGTGTGTGTGAGAGAGAGAGCGAGAGAGAGAGATAGAGAGAGAGAGAGAGTATGTATGTGTGTGTGTGTGTGTGTGTGTGTGCGTGTGTGTGTTGTGAGAGAGAGAGAGAGAGAGAGAGAGAGAGAGAGAGAGAGAGAGAGTGTGTTTGTGTATACAACCACATAATATTGGCTCTCTCCAATGACCACAGGGTTATAGGTTCTCATCCCCTCACTGGACACACACAAACACACACACACACACACACACACACACACACACACACACACACACACACACACACACACACACACACACACACACACACACACACACACACACACACACACACACACACACACACACACACTCTCTCACTTGTTTAATATGTAGGTATACACCATCATGTTAACGTTAGGTTATGACTATAAGTTCTGTTAGTAGTGGTGACGCTCGGCGTCACTCTCTGCACTGTCCTCGCACACGTGCATGCGCACTGAATAAAGACCACAATGTACCTTTAATCCCAATATTTGTCTGACCACACCCCTATCAGCTTACCCATATAAGCAGGGGTGGGGCCACCCACTCGCCTCCTTCCCAAGCTTTCACCACAAGGCGAGATCAAGGGCTGCAGCGGCGTCGGACGCCGAGCGTCACCACTACTAACAGAACTTGGTTATAGTCATAACCTAACGTTCTGTATCGTATGGCTCTCGCTCGGCGTCACTCTCTGCACAAGGGAGGCCGAGCGAGAGCCATCGGCCGACAAATACACCCCGCTGGAAGCCCCCCACAACCATCAGAACAGGGAGGGCCGAGCCCCCCCGACCCACCCTAATGGAGGGCACCCCCCCTATTGGAGGTTTCCCGGGAGGGCGACGGACACGACCGTGCGAAGAGGCACTCAAGCAACTCAACGCACAGGGTGAGCAGACCGTGGCCTGACCCCACGACTACACACACGCACAACCCGCATGCCACCCGGGAACGAACGGAGGGAACAACCTCGTTACTGCCCCCAGAATCACGGGGTCAAGGGCAAACCAAACCCTGTGGCAAGGCCGTAGCAGCGGAGCGCGAAGGAAGGCCCAGACCCACCAAAGGGACTGGACCCCCTGGAATGGGGGCCCGGAGAAGTCCATGATGCCAGCATCAAGACCCCACCAGGTGGGCACTTAGTGACCCCGCCCCCCACATCGCCAGCGTATTCGGACAAAGGCCCCTCAGCCGAGCGGGCCCTGTCCCCCCAATAGTACACCGCCTGGCACACTGACCCTGCAGAACAGGCAGTCAGCATGGCCGTAAGCACACAAAAAAAAAGGTTAACCAACGGAAGCAGGCAGCGCACCGGGGAAAAACCAGGCAACAGGCTGTTAACCCTAGCCTGGAGACTGCGGACGAGACAGGCGCCAGAGGGGACAGCTGAACACAGCCGCTCCGGCGGAAGGGGCGTATTCTGGCGTTGTTGCATGACCAAGCCTCCATTTAAAAACCCCCACTCAGAGGGGTTGAGGCAGAGAAGGCTGACACGATTGGCAGACGTCATGAACGTGCAGGGGCACCCTCAACCGGGTAACCCGGGAGTTGACACTGCTCCAACACACCAGGGAATCAACCACCTTGGTGTTACCCAATGCGGTGGTTGTTCCTATAACCCCTCAAGAAAAAACTCCAAAACACACCTGCGGGTATACACCGGCTATACCGCAGTACAAGTGTTTCAGTTTTCAAAAAAGGGTTAACCCAGGCCTACGGGTCGACGAAACATTACTTCGGACCGGGCCCGGCGATACGGGAAGCACAGGGTCACCAGAGGAGGTCAAAGACCACCCCAACAGGCCCCTCTTCGCCATGCGTGAGAGAGGAGCGAAAAATAATGGAGAACCAGCCCCAAGCACACCGTACTTGGTATTCCCAGGCGGTCTCCCAACCAAGTACTAACCAGGACCAACCTGTGTAGCGGCCGAGATCTGACGAGATCGAGCGTGTACAGGTTGGCATGGCCGTAAGCCATTACGACAGTGCTGAGTAAAAAATTTACCCAACCAGGGTCTCCATAGCGCTTAACCCTGTGACACCTGGACCGACCTGGCATTTTTCCCCCTGAAAAAAGCCCAAGTCCCTCAGGGTACCAGAACAGCAGATCTGCATCCCCGGCGGACAACGGGTTCAACTGATCCGGACCAGCGTGACCAGAACCAGTCCCGTGCCCTAACCACGCCGACATGCCTACTCCAGAAGAAGGGGCAGATATGCGTGTTGAACTTAAACATGAAAAGAAGGCGCCACCCAGACGTTCGGGGAGAACCGCGCCCGGTGGCCCACCCCCAGGGCGTGAGACCCCTCTACATATGTTTAGATCCATTCCGTCATCATCCCCCAGATATGAACGAGAATCCGTCGATAACCAAACCAGATCGTCGGATTTGGTCGTCGGAAGTGGAAAAACCTCCATCCCAGTTGCTTTATAAAAACGCTGTTTTAACCTCAAGCAACCAAGGCGTGCCAGTCAGTCACCTGTTTACAGAACACCCCGAGCTAGCACTATGCGTGCGTCGGGACACACCCACATCAATGAACAGGCTATTTAGACCTGTCATTGAATCCCCAAGGCGCCCAGGGGAACGACAAGAGGGGTGTGATACTTCCTAACTCCAACTCTTTTTAATAGAAAAGAAGGAAGCACCAACAGTATGTATCCCAGTCTACACAGAGCCGGGGGTAAAAAAATTTCACATTTTTACATCCCACCACCCTCCCATAGGAAGGAGACGGGAATCCCCAGAGAGACTTCCCACGCGAGCTGTACAGATTGAAAAGAATATATTGCACCTTGAGCCATGTAAAAAATTGGTTTTAGGGCTCTCCGGGGAGGAGGCACTGAACCCATACACACTCAATAATCGAATTGAATCGAATACACACACAATAGAGTAGGACTCCTTCTTGAGGTTCCACTCACCTTATCAATCTGAGGAGGAGGCTCTGTACTCTGAGGAGGCTCCCTCACATGGAAGGAGAGTCCCAACTCACAGAAGGCCCGAATAGGAACTTTGTGAGGAGGAGCCCTGACCACCCCCCGTTTTAAACAGATCCATCATATGGACCTGAACAGCACACGGAAGTCCTACCAACAGAGACGCGCACGGTGACATACTCTATGGCGGGGGAATTTCTGCGGTGCACACTAGAGCTGCCGCGGTATTGATTATTTCCTTATCGCACAAATTTGCAAAATATTTCCTACCGCCGCGGTTTTTACCGCACGCACACAAAAAATTAAAAAAAAAGTTTGAATGCATTTTTTTTTTTTAGTAGTAGTAGTCTACTCTTTATAGCATATAGCCTGCCTCTAGTCTAAATGTCTATCTTTAGAGGATGACTTTGCAGCATGAATATTGTTTGGGATTCGGCAAGCACGCATTAGTTATTGAAAGTGAAACACGGATGCGCAGTTCACTCGGTGTCGCGGGCACCCCCCCCGACCCTTTCTTATTATTATTACTATAAAGTTACTACTTTATAATAAAGGCATTCGTTTTGTGGCATTGACATTATATAGTTATGCGTTCAATAACATCAGCGTATTTACCGGACCATAGCAAGCAATACTCTATTCATATCTCAGTTCCTTTCTTTGCTCAGAGCGTGCTGAGTTGTCCCATTCTGCGGTCTGTTAATAAAGTTTTCAATCAGACAAGTGTATAGAACGAAGGGCTTTTATTATAACATTCGTTGCAGACAGTAAAATCATTATGTCTCGTTTAGTACTCCTGAAGAGCGATGATAGTCCACTCCGGCGGAGAGTTAAAGCTAACGTTATTAGCTGTTGTGATGAACTGACATTCAGGACGTAAAAACGTGTGACGCGTCTCTCTTCTGACCAATCAGTGGTCTGCAATGTTTCACGTGACTTTTCTGGTACCCAATAGGGTCGCTTGGAACCTCGATAGACGAGTAGGGTATATCTGCAGAGCCGCAAGCCCAACGAGAGGAGGGTAAATTATTATTATTATTATAAAAAAACAGCGGTGACGCGGTATTCAGCCTACTCTGCGGTGGCCGTGATGTAACAGCGATACCGCGGTAATGCGGTAATCGCGGCAGCTCTAGTGCACACGCCCAATATTCCAGGGCGTGGGACCAGGAAACTCCCCCCCCCCCCCTCACCCTGTAACGTGCCGAACCGCAACGTGACAGGAACCTTGAAGGACAGGTGGGTTTACCCCTGACCAACAGAAAAAAGGGGAGGACAGGTTACCAGTTCACCCCTTTACGACCCCACACCCATGATACGATGTAATGACAAAAGAGAGTATGACACAGTCATAGTCAGCTCCATGAAGCGTCTAACAGCTTCATACAGCGCATGTGCTAACCTGCTATCTGATTTTTACTAAGGAAAAAACACAGAATAGAGAGGGCTCTCCAAGAGCCCCGGTACCAAACTTACACATGTGCTTCTGTGGCCAGCCCAACCCAGTTGTAGGTCACATGACACACACAACCCATCATCACCTACAAAAAATGGCAAAAACACTCTACAGAGGAACGCCGTTTTTCATAATGAGAGAATACATAATTCTCGATTAGTATCGGCCACAGGCCTTGCTAAGCACACACGAAAAGCGACCAAACAATTTTTTCTGTTAGGAAAATAAAGTTTCTCAAGCAGTGTTTAGCACAACCTCAGCAATCAAGCTAAGGGTTACATCGTATCCCTACCACACAGTGACACAATGTAGTGCAACAACATGTCTGAGAGGAGGATGAAGAAGTCCCCAGGGAACCGGGGGGAAACACAAGCCTCCTACTTTACCCTTAATACGGCCAGTTGAACAGGTAAACCTGTTAATATGTGAACACACTGTTCATTGTCATTACAGGCTGAGAAAAGAATCATTCTTTACTCATATGTCACTAAGCATAGCTTTATAGGTTAGTTTAACCCCCTTAGTTGTGAGTACACAGTACATAAACACACATGATGTTTCTAATACCAGTGACAAGACAATTCACACATAACTCGCATCGTATCCTAAATGTAGTGCAGCAACACTCGTTTTGGAAAACATCGTTATTTACAAAACATTTAGAAGGGAAAGCAAGAAGAAGTGCTCAAGGTCTGGTCAGACCTGGCCTACCTTGAGCGCAGATCAAGCGAAACTGCAGACTCCAACAAGGCACCATAGTAAACACAGCCGTTCTGTGTTGTCAACCTGGGCAGCGGCGCCGCTCCATCCCGCCGCTACGGTCCCCCTTGTTGATGCAGTCCTTGCCGTCCTGGCCCAGGGCAGGTTCGACAAACATCCTCTGTCAAAGATGACGTCGTAGTCAAGAGTGTTTAAAACATGTTATAATCAAAGCACGTTCAACAGTGTAGCATTAAGCTAACGGCCGATAGCAGCAAGCTAACGTTTCCTAGCCTAGCCTAAGTAGGCCATAACTAGCACGCAAGCTAACGTTTCCTTGCCTAGTGATCACAACAGGCTAGCGCCGCAGCTAACAGCTGACTGGCTAACAGTAGGTCACCACTAGCACGTAAGCTAAGCAGCTATCACCTGAACTTGTACACAATGATATAACAATCACTCAGACAGGCCGCCGTTCTGAAACCCTCCTCACTGTTTAAGAGAGAAGAGAACAAGATGTTAACACAGTTTTACAACAGTGATTTTACCAACACACTCAGACAGGCCGCCGTTCTGAAACCCTCCTCACTGTTTAAGAGAGAAGAGAACAAGATGTTAACACAGTTTTACAACAGTGATTTTACCAACACCCGACGGAGCCAGCACAATACCCAACTGGCCTGTAGCTGACTTGAACACAGATCTTCCGCTAACGATCATCCATGCCCATATTTCCTCGTGAGGGAATACTCTCATTTGCATATGAAAGAAGGGGCCTACACGGTGACAGAGAAACAACCACTCGTCCAGAAAACACAGGGATCACCAGTGTTATTGGTCGTGGCCCACTAGTTAACTATAATGGGCTTCAGACCAAGGTCTTCTGTCGCCTAAGAGGCTGAACAAAGGACCCTAGTCTGGGGCCGGTTTTCATAAACATTGTCAACTAGCCCCCATAGCACTAACAGACAAGTGGAGCTCGCCAGCAAAACATAACTCACCAAACCTGGAACCCACCGCTTCTCACAACAGCGGCGCGTCCTACAGCCCAGCTGTGTCTTTACTGCAACCAGCACACAGCAAGGACTGCAGTTGGAAAGGCATGTAGCGGCGCGAACTCCCAATACGAAAACCGGTGGAGAATTTTTAGAATGATCATCATCTTCCAGACACTCCAGTACGAAGACAATATCGCTGTATTTTCTCGAATATAGTGAGAGAGAAAATAAAGATATGATGTCAACGTATCCTTGTTTTCCAACTCTTCTCCTACCATCACATCACGTCAAGTGGGGATCTACCGAGGCACTTCCTTGTGGTGAAAGCGAGAAGGAGGCGAGTGGGTGGCCCCACCCCTGCTTATATGTGTAAGCTGATAGGGGTGTGGTCAGACAAATATTGTGATTAAAGGTACATTGTGGTCTTTATTCAGTGCGCGTGCACGTGTGCGAGGACAGTGCAGAGAGTGACGCCGAGCGAGAGTCATACGATACAGAACTGTGTATTTGTGTGTGTGCAATCAGGCTCCAGAGCCAGTTGTAGCTCTAAACTAAGTAGCTTCAGACCTAAACTAAACCATATATAAACCAAGTCACTCTAAACTAAACCATATACAGTATAAACCAAGTCACGGCTGCACCACGCCTGTGGAACAGCCTCCCCATCCAGCTGAGGGCACCACAGAGCCTGGACTCTTTTAAAGCAGGCCTGAAAACCTACCTGTTCAAAAAGGCCTTTGACTGTTAGCTTTTTATTTTTATTTTCTTGTGCTGTTGTTTTTTGAATTTTCTGTTTATACTACTGTATGTTTTTTAATTAACTATGTTCTATTTTTATCTTATTTTTATTCTGTATTTTATTTTATTTGTTTTAGTAATAACTATTTTATTTTTTTTAACTATGTTTTAACCCTGTAGTGTAGCACTTTGGGATCCCAGGGAACAAAAAGTGCATTACAAATTCAATCTATTATTATTATTATTATTATTATTATTATTATTATTATTATTATTATTACTACTCTAGACCTAAACTAAACCATATATAAACCAAGTCACTCTAAACTAAACCATATACAGTATAAACCAAGTCACTCTAGACCTAAACTAAACCATATACAGTATAAACCAAGTCACTCCAGACCTAAACTAAACCATATATAAACCAAGTTGCTGCAGACCATAACTGTTCACAGAGCCAAGCTGCAGTCTCTTTCAGTTCAGTTCAAACCAACACACTTTTGGCATGAGACAGTTCTTCTGACCCTGATCCAAAATCAATAAATACAATAAATGTGTGTCTTGATGACATTAGTACAAGTAGGACAGTATCTGACAGGAAAGTGCAAGACACAGACCACATTCAGAATTATATTAGAGCTGCTAATAATGATTTTTTTTTAAACAGGCTATAGATAACATTCAGCCACTATATGTCACACTATAGCACCAGCACATAATTTATCCAATCAGGTAAACAACAGCCACACAGAGACCATGG
Source organism: Notolepis coatsorum (assembly GCF_963971535.1). Lineage (NCBI taxonomy): Eukaryota > Metazoa > Chordata > Actinopteri > Aulopiformes > Paralepididae > Notolepis > Notolepis coatsorum. The sequence continues at coordinate 17,852 of NW_028171203.1, forward strand.
CCCCGTTCCCCGTACCTGGATAACTGAGTTAGCCGGATAACTTTCGGTCAAGTCTGACTTAAGCCGGACTTTCCCGTTCCCCGAAGCTGGATTGTCTAAATCACCATGACAACAGATCAAAAAGTTTGAGCCTGGTCGAGAGCAGGGTTTAAGTTCAAGTTAGCCGGATTAACCATCGCCACGCCCCCGCAAAGAAGTGACAGCGCGTTTCCTGAAATTATTCCCACAGTCTAGGATCTGCATTATACCATTCTGAATTACGTTTTTGTGCTCCATTCTTCCAGAGGGGGCTTTTGAAATGTAAAATAGACCCAAAATGCTGATACTAAATTCACTTTGTCCTAAATAATGCACGTTATATACCGTGGCGCTCGCTCGGTGCGATGTACACATTATGTGGTTATTTTAACAACGCGCAGCATTGCAAATGTGAATCCCGCGGGGATATCCTTAATGATTGAAACCTATCGCTCGTTTGGCTCTGATTCCTTTCATATTCTCCGCTGTGGATGAGGAGCGAGGAAGGAGAGGAGCGCCTGGATTTTGTTTCATTCAAGCATAAAATTGAAGTGTCTATGCGTGGATTGTGGATCTTGTGTGATATTGTAACTGGGATTAAAATGTCTGATGAGATGCGCTGTTTGACGGATTTGAGAAATTGAATGAGCCGTTGACGTCACATTAATGAATGAGAATAAAGAGATACAACTTCATTCAAAATAAAGAATATTCTAAACACGGGTCTCTCGTTCATTAATGTATAAACAATGAATTTATCCCATCTGGCACAGTGGCGCAGCGGTAGTGCTCAATCCTGGCAACCCGGCGACCGGTGTTCGAAACCCCGTGTTTCCAATATAATTTTTTGGAATATAATATTAATGATTATACGCAAAGGTAGCCTAGTTTTAAGTTAAAATATTATAAATCTACATGCATTGAGGATGTCATTCTTTATATAGCTCTCAACGTGCACCAAATTGAATTATTCCTACATTGTAAAAAGAAGGAAAAGACTAGGTTTCGAACCCCGGTCGTCTGAGTGAAAGTCAAAAGAAGAACCCGTTACACCACAGTGGAGATAAGTAAAAGATCGACCATACATCAATCAATGGGTAAGAGAGCCGTATCGTTATTCTGTATAACAGTTTAACTAATTATTTTCGCTAGCAAGATCTCATTTGATTATTCAATCCAGCAGGCAAGTTTAAAGAAATATAATCTGATTGATTGAGGTAATGAGGGACTTAAAATTTGCCTATAGATAACGCATTTAACTTGTCGGCGAGGCGATTGAGCCGTACTGCAATATGTTAATAAAGTTTTAAATCAATTAATCAATCAATGCCGCTAGAGAATCAGGATCTCTGCTATCGATACGTGCTGGCTTTTCAACTGAAGCGGCCGCGCGCACTTATCCTGGGTCTCAAGTCTGGTTTGAGTTAACGAGACTGAATCCACCTTCGAGGAACAGGAAAATCCCGGCTTCAAACATCGGGTTAACTGAATCTGGATAATGTGACTCTTGATCGACTTAGTTGAACCAGGTACGGGGAATAGGGCCCATGTTAACAGGTTAGAGCAGCTACACAGCCCACGTGAGCAGCATGGCAATGCGTGGCGAGAGCAGCATGTCATTGTAGAGATTTGCCGCCGAGTCTATTTTCTAGTGTGAGACAGGGGGCACTGGAAAATTCTCTGAAAATGCTTTTTTTGATCACGTGTGGAGTGTGGACACCATCACGCGTGGACACCATTGTGTGGACACCATTGTGTGGACACCATTGTGTGGACACCATCGTGTGGACACCATTGTGGACACCATCACGTGGACACCATCGTGTGGACACCATCGTGTGGACACCATCACGCGTGGACACCGTGGTGTGGACACCATCACGCGTGGACACCGTTGTGTGGACACCATCGTGTGGACACCATCGTGTGGACACCATCGTGTGGACACCATCACGTGGACACCATCACGTGGACACCATCGTGTGGACACCATCGCGTGGACACCATCGTGTGGACACCATCATGTGGACACCGTCGTGTGGACCAGTGGCGTCGTTAGCCCTGGGCTTCCGGGTTTTTCTCCTAGCCCCGGACATTAAAAAAAAAAAAAAAAAAAAAAAAAATTTGAATGTTTGTTAGTGTTTGGTATTTTTTGTTGGTTTTTAGTGCTTTTAAACATACATTTTTAGTAAGTAGTTTTCATTTGATCCTATAATTTTTTCATTCACCGATTTTTTTAGTGTCCTAAAAGGCATCTTATAAATCAAATGCATTATTATTATTATTATTATTATTATTATTATTATTATTATTATTATTATTATTATTATTATTATTATTATTATTATTATTATTATTATTATTATTATTATTATTATTATTATTATTATTATTATTATTATTATTATTATTATTATTATTATTATTATTATTATTATTATTATTATTATTATTATTATTATTATTATTATTATTATTATTATTATCATCATCCAGGAGGTAAAATACACTTTGGATAGTAGGGACTGCATCTCTGCCTGTCCTGACCAGGAAACACTTTGCAACTGTGATCTCCTCTGGCAATAGTTGGATATTGTAATGTGTGGCGAGGGGTTGCAGCAATTCCACTGAGAGAAACTGGTCTGAGGCTGGATAACATGCCTGTATGCCTCTCATAAGTTGTTCTCCAACTCATGAGAACCTGCTCTCAAGCTCTTGCAGCATTCTGTCGACGACTGGATAGAACAGTCTCTGTCTCAGCTGATCTCCTGAGCTGAGGTCTGAGCTTGTGCCACAAGATGACTCAACTACATACTAATCCATCCTTTTCTGCTTCCTCCTTTGGCTGGTAGTATGTTCCTCAATCCAAATGCCATTACATATGATAATAACCTTTGAGTGTGTCCTGCACTGTGCTTTTAAATAGTTAAGATAGGTATTGAAGATGTGCACTTTAACGCAGCAGCACCTGGCGCCATCCATACCCATGTCCAGTGTCCACTGACAAAGACATGCTCATGATACTGTGATAAACTATAATAAGCTTTAATCGAACCCTGGTTCATTTCCTCGGATAGTCCGGTTGGTTTGGGGTGGTGTGAAAGCTCATTCACTCTTGCAAGTGAACCCTGCTGCGGTTCATTTGAGATGTGAATGCAAAGCGGACCAAAGGCAGGAAAAGACCCAAAAATCTAATATTTTTTTTATGAGAAGACTGAAACATATGTAGCCTATATAATGAAACACACAATACAGTTTTTTTCGATTGCTTAAGCATGATTTTGAGAAGGGGGCCCGGTGTTTCAAAACACACAATTAGCACAACCACGCACACAATTATCAGAACACCTCAGATCCTTTGCTAAATTAAACACATGTCAAAACAATACACTAATTTATAAAAACTACATTTTCTTACCATATCAAACACACGTTTCATATGACTTAATTCTGTTTGAACCAGTTACACACACTGCTGTGCTTAACCTAAAACACATTTAGCAATTCTACTTCTCAGTGATTAGAGTACTGTAAGTGAAGTACGCAGAGAATGCAAATATACAATAAATTCACCAAACACTACACAAGACCAATGCTGTAGACTGATGAAAATATAATTTATTTATCTACATAATACATATACCCAAATAAATGATGCAGACTGATCTCCTTCCATTTTGGTTGAAGACAGGTGAACTCACCTGCTCCATTTGTATAGTGCTTAAACCTGATTGGTGTATCTACAATTAAGCAATGGTGTGTTTGTGCATCTGATGGCTGTGTTTAACCAATTGGCTCATATGTGTGGTAATTTGACATTCTGTGTCTAATGTAATGCAAGTGTGTTTAGTGTTTTGCAAATCACTGTGTGTATTGTTTTGCAAAAAGTGTGAGGCTGACATTGTGTTTATAGGGGTGCAAATCTGGGCCTATGTTTTGCTCCTTGAGTGTAAGGTTTTGATAATTGTGTAATACTTTTGATTTGAGTGTTTATGCAATTGAAGAAAACTGTAAATACTAGAGATTAACTGTTTATTTCTTTTGTACATAGGCTGTATATGTTTGTTTGTTTATTTGCTTATGTGTATGATTCTTAACTGTGTTTTTATTTTGTTATTGGTGTATATGTGTGTATGTATGTACAGTATATTATATATATATGTATATATGTGTATATATGTATATTTGTACTCCTGGTGGGGCCTCTTGGACCAGATGAATGTTTTATCTGGCTAAATAAAGGTTAAATAAATAAATAAGAAACTGATGATTTGGTCCTGTTAACTTTGAATTTTCTATGGGGACTGCCCAGATCCCTCTCATGGACATGGACCTCACTTTGAGAACCTCTAATGATTCTAGTTATTCAGTATTCATCTCTAATTACTCTAAAATTGCGTATTTCTGTGTTTAAAAAACAAAAAAATATAAAACCCCCCCGGGCTGAAGCCCCCAATGTTTTCTAACCCTAAAAACGCCCCTGGTGTGGACACCGTCGTGTGGACACCATCACGCGTGGACACCATCGTGTGGACACCGTTGTGTGGACACCGTTGTGTGGACACCGTTGTGTGGACACCATCGTGTGGACACCATCGACACCGTCGTGTGGACACTATCGTGTGGACACCATCGTGTGGACACCATCGTGTGGACACCATCATGTGGACACCATCGTGTGGACACTATCGTGTGGACACCATCGTGTGGACACCATCGTGTGGACACCATCACACGTGCGATCCGCTACAGTTCAGCCAGGCAGCCAGGCGTCATGCTCTGTACAGACATTACTGTAACAGGGTTAACAGGGTCTTTTTATAGCATTTTACTGCCATCGATTCCACCTAAATAGATTTCTTTGTAATGTAATTTTTCGATTCAGTCAATAATTCATGACACCCCTATTCTATATACTGTATACATAAACAGATACATGTTGCAGGTGCTACGGAAAAATCGGTCTGTGCGATGAATGGATTTACTGCAGTAGCACCCATGCGATAGCCGTTCGGTTCATATCGATACTCTTATTTTGAAAATCCTGTGGCAAGTCTCATTTCCGCCCAAGCGCAGCTCCGACCTGAAATAAGTCCCTGCCTTTTCTTCCCGCAACACGTCTGTTGGTGACACGTATAGACAACATGGGTTGTTATGGTTACGCCATTCACAAAGGGGTCACGTGGTGTAGTAGTAGTAGTAGTAGTAGTAGTAGTAGTAGTAGTAGTAGTAGTAGTAGTAGTAGTAGTAGTAGTAGTAGTAGTAGTAGTAAAAGTCAGCTGTTCAACAGCAGGTTTAAGGTATGGAACGGTGAGGGGGTGAACGGGGAAGTCATATTTTGCTGACCGCAAGCTACACAATGGTAAATCAAGCCGTGATTCACTTTATTATGATACTACTATAGGAACTGTTTTAACGTCAATGAAATAACCAAACGCAGTATCCTGGAGCAGTGATTTCATGACAAGCAGCGCGTCTGGCAGGTATAATTATTTCCCCGATTTAGTCTTTCTGTGACTACATAAATGTTTGGACAGTCGCCATACATTGTCAGCAAAAAGTGACACAAACGAAGGATTGGAGCCACGGAAGGACCCGACAAGTCACACATTGGACGCAGAGCAAGCGAGCAAAGCATGGCACGCAAACAATGGAATGATCGCACGCACGCACACACAAAGGACCGGACCGAGTGTATATCAAAGGATTTGCGGTAATGTAACCCGACCCGTTACATTCTGCTGTGTTGACCCATGTTGGTTCATTTGGAACAGTGTGAGCTGGTTCTACTGCTGAGTGGAAAACTGTCATCTCAGGAGGAGATGGCAGTGACGATCCTGAGACTCAGTCTGCAGTCAGCATTAACAGAATCTCTGCTGTCACTCTTGACGAGCTCTGGAACCAACAATTCAAGACAGACTTCCCTAAAAATAGCCAGGATGAACTGCAAGGGCTGTCAAGAGAAGATTGTAAGTTTCTGGAAATGGCTAACAAGACTGTGGAACTGGTTGATGGCCATTATGTTGTTGGATTGCCACTGCAGGACAAAACTATCATCATGCCCAACAATCGTAAAGTGGCAGAGCAGCGCACCCTCAACCTGAAGAGGAGGTTTAGCAGGGACATGTCATTCCATAAGGACTACACTGCATTTATGGACAACCTGATATCCAGTGGATATGCAGAGAGAGTGCCAGCTACAGGATTGGAATGAAGTGACGGCAAGGTTTGGTATATCCCTCATCACGGGGTATACCATCCCAAGAAAGAAAAGATCTGCGTGACTTGACAAGCGGGTTGGTTGGAGTCTTGACCAGGTTTAGGATGGAGCCCATTGTTCTGATGTCTGACATTGAGGCCATGTTCCATCAAGTTCGAGTGCCAGAGGCAGATGCGGACTTGCTTCGATTTCTCTGGTGGCCCAACGGGGACTTCAGTCAACATATGGTCGAATACCGGATGGTTGTCCATCTGTTTGGCGCAACATCATCACCAAGCTGCACTAATTTTGCTCTCCGGAAATGTGCCGAAGATAACAAACAGCTCTTCAGTGAGACCATCATGCATAGTTTCTGCTTCGATGACTGTCTTGCTTCCATAGCCTCAGAGGATGAAGCCATATCCCTTTATCAGGACTTGATAACCCTCTGAGCCAAAGGAGGCTTCCATTTAACAAAATGGCTGCGTAACAGTTGCCGTGTGCTGGCAGCAATACCGGAGGAGGAAAGAGCAAAGGAGGTTAAAGACCTGGATTTGGACCAAGACATCCTGCCAGTTGAGAGGGCACTGGGAGTGCGTTGGTGTGTCCAGTCCGACACCTTTGAGTACAGTATAACCTTTCAGGACAGACCACTGACACGTAGAGGAATCCTTTCTACTGTCAGCTCTTTCTATGACCCTCTTGGGATTTTGTCCCCTATGGTTTTCACAGCAAAGAGGCTTATTCAATACCTATGCCGGAAGGGGCTAGGATGGGACGGACGATGTCATACCAACATCTGTGGCACAGTAGTGGGTCGACTGGCTCAAAGAGTTACATCTGTTAGAGGGCTTCCGTGTCAGACGATGTTTAAAACCGCCCAACTTTGGAGAAGCAACCAGCACCCAGTTGCATCACTTTGCCGACACAAGTGAGGAGGGATACGGTATTGTCACCTACCTGCTGTTGCGCAATGACCAATCTCAGACCCACATTGCCTTCGTAATGGGAAAATCCAGGGTGACACCTTTAAAGCCTGTGACATTTGTGACAATCCCACATATGGAGTTGACTACGGCTGTTGTGGCAGCTCACATGGACAAGCTATGGAGGAAGGAGCTAAGACTGCAGCTGCAAGACATCTTTCGCATTTCGCATCTTTGTAGCGAACAGAGTCACACAGATCCTCAAGATGTCCGATGCATCACAGTGGAGGTATGTGAATACAGCGCACAACCCTGCAGATCTTGCCTCCAGAGGCATGAGAGCGGAACTGTTCCTCAAGGACGAGACATGGATATCTGGACCTCCATTTCTCATGCAACCAGAAGAGACTTGGCCTGTTAACCCAGACAACTTGGGAGAACTTCCACCTGGAGATCCAGAGGTTAAGGTGTCAGCCGCCATTGTCTCCGTGGAACAAGAGGAGGATGATGATGCCATGACATGTTTGATCAACCGCAGCTCATCTTGGAGACGTCTCACAAGAGTGATGGCATGGATCCTGAGGCTCAGAATTGTAAGTAAGGGTGCAATTAGCGCCGTGCAATCCATTATTTGTGGATCCCGCCGCCCACAGTGTGTGGTGTCGTACTACAACACGTTCCTGTCTGACAGCTGATCAATGACTCAGTGCTTCTGGATGAAATGCTAGGGAAATGCCTGTATGAGTCACACAACCAAGAAACGCACATGCAAGCAATAATGTGCTCAATAGAGGTGAGATAATCAGAGGTGTGTTCCACGATATTGTTTGCTGCTAGTGTTCACACTAAACACTGTTTACTTTCAATGCCACTTCTTGAATGTTTTTTAACTAAATGACTGCAGTAGCTGTGATGTCACTTTCATTTGCCAAGCACTACAGTACCTCTCCTTACCGTTTACTAAGATTTGCAAATGTATAATCTCAAACATAAACAGAATGTGTTCGTGAACACACACAAACCTTTGTAAATATAATGCCTTATCATAATTAGGCAGACAGAACAATAACTATCTGCATGGGTTGTTGTGGTAACTACATTAGCTACTGTTAATGGTAGTGGACACCCATCTAATGATAGCTAACTGTTAGGCAATGCTATGTAATGTTAACTTTAGCTAACTTTCTACAGATGTTGGTAATTAGGTAACGTAAGTGTATCCTTACGTTAACATTACGTTTTCTGCCAAATTGATTAGCTAACTAAATGGATTTGCTTAGCTAACTATCAGCTAATGTCAGCCGCTCTGCTACACTTCCATCTCCCTGGTTTTGACGTTGTCATTGCGTGTTTCGTTGCGGGTGATGCAAAATACACTTTGAAATCCTATTTAACCAGAGGGTCCAGACTGAGACACATCTGAGGAAATCCGTTTGGAAACGTGTTTCAAACCACCTCCAAATGTGGTTTGGATCAGATTTGCAAAAGTCCCATATCATGTGGTTTTTTGCAGTCAAGACTTTCTAAAATCAATATGGATGGCAGTCTCAACATAGCCTATGTGGCTGACAATGACAACAGACACTGAAAAATCCCCTTCTGCTAGTGAGAGCAGCCATCTGACAGTCTCTCATACTGTATGTAGCCTGATGTATATGACTGGGAGACTAGTAAACCCACTTAAACTCAGTTTGTTTCCCTTTTTATTTGTGAAATAGACTTCAACCACCTTTTTAAACTGAAATGTTGATTTAAATACGTGGTATATATATTATAATAAGTAGCATCTGTACAATCTTAGTTACACAATAAATTGAGGCAATAAAACAATATTAATACTATTCAGATTGAATTTTTTATAAAATTTTTATATTGGGTGCGGCTGGGTAGTGCAGTGGACTAAGCACTCGCCTACCACCGCAGAGACCCTGGGATCGAATCCAGCTGTCAGCGGTACCTCCGGCTTGGTCAGTCGTCCCTACTAACACAATTGAAAGAGTTAGCGGGTGGGAAGCCGGGGAAATAGCGCGAACCTCCGCACACGTTACGTTCCCCCGATGAAACTCCTCGCTGTCAAGTGAAAAGAAGCGGCTGGCAACTCCACATGTATCGGAGGAGGCATGTGGTAGTTCTGCACGCTCCCCAGGCCGACAGTGGGAATTGGCATAACGACTAAAATTGGGATGGGTGAAAAATGCAGAAAGACCCCTCCCCCAAAATAATTTATTAAAAAAAATTATATTGGTGATTATTGCGGCATTGACTGAGAGGTCATAGTTTACCCACCTTATTATATTGACACTGCATCTCTGTACAGGAACCAGACTACTGCATATGAAAACCAGTGGCCTCATTTTTAAATAAATTGTGCTTGTTCTTTGACTTTATCATAGACTAATATGTTCCATGATTTCAAAGAATATTCAAAAAACAATTAAATAAAAGTAATGAAATAAACTATAGTTAGCTTTTACTGTATCACAGAAATGAAACCACAACCATTAGATATTAACCTGCACTTTATGTTTTTAATTGATTGAATGGAAAGTGAAACTGGCCTGACCCAACCTGATTCCTGCCTGTGTTGTGTGACCTGATTGCTTCTGACGGGCGTGACTAGGTGTGAGAGAGAAAAACAACACAGTGTGTGGTGTCGTACTACAACACATTCCAGTCTGACAGCTGATCAATGACTCAGGGCTGCTGGATCAAATGCTAGGGAAATACCTGTACTTCACATGGTCACATGACCAAGCAACACACACACGCACCCCCCCCCCCCCCCCCCCCCACACACACACACACACACACACACACGCACACACACACACACGCACACACGCACACACGCACGCACACACGCACACACACACACACACGCACACACACTAACAGGTTAGGGACACAACCCTGAACCCTGAATTTCCCCAAGATCCATCTTATTTTATATTTTAAATACAGTCAGATATCAGAGAGGCCTTGCATTGAATGTTTGTGTAGTTGTGTAGCCTGTAACATCGCTAAACGTTTTTGTACATACATGGCAATGGAATAGACAACAGTTGCTATGTCTGTTGTGAAGGATCAGATTAAACCGAATATGTATATTTATTTATATATATATATTTAATTGTATTTGTATATCATTTGATATCCCCTGTATATTCCTTGTACAATATGCATTGAATATCCCTTTAGTCTACTAAACAGCCCATAATAGTTTCATTCTACCATTGGACGAGAACCTGGCGCCAGGTTGCCATACCCCTAGGTCCAAGTTCAATCGTGCCGCCTAACATGTCGTGGCAAGCCCCGGTTCCGCGCAGGAATATGTCGGGCGAAATACGAATGGTACTATTTGTTCATAGCGCATATATATATGGCGCAAGTAAAGTAGAACTTTCTTTTAGTCCAGTTCTTTACCCTCCAACAGAGTGACAGACGCAAAGCCTCCCCACGACGCACGTGTGGTGTAGTAAGGCCTACTTGGCCCAGAATAGGCATTGAGATATCGTGTAGATTAATAGTTGAATAGTCATAGTGTGGCACTATACCGTCGAGTTGGACGTATTCTATTAAGCTAATAATAGTCTATTTATGTATGGTGCATCGTTCGGTTAGAGTTCTAAAGTTATCAGTACCCCCATCGTTCCTGACGTTATCTGGACGCTTAACCAGGCTGAGCAGACCCCTAGTGGTGCTTGCATCCGAGGAGCTCCGGGCCAAGAGCGACTGGACCTGTATATTGGATTACTCTACCCGGACGACGGCGAGCCTTCCACGGCTTGGATTATGCTTTGTGTGCTTTGATTATTCCATGGATAAAGGCCAACACTGCGGAGTGTTGGAACTACCCCCCGGAGAGGACTCCAGGTGAGACGGCGCTCGACACCAGTGAGGCCGCCTCACGTCTCTCCGTTGTGGACCGGCAGCTACCGTCCACAGAGGGTCCAGCTGTATTCGTCTGCGGACTGAGGTTCTGTGGGCACCGTGTCCAAGACTTTGGATTCTCCCAAGACACCGTCGGCCAGATGGGATACCGCCAGCGGCTTCTCTAACCCCCCCCTCCTACTGTCTTACAACCAGCGGGACACCCCCCCCCCCTTAGTGTATCCAGCTATAATCATCTAAGTACCATTGCTATCGTTTTCCTAAATATTCCAGGTTGTATACTTACTCCCTGCGTAACCAGAGATTGGACATTCAATGTTGATTTACCTACGAATACTCATTTGCCATAAAAGTGCATATTTCATATTTCAAATCATAAATGTAATTAAGTGATCGTTGTATACACCTTTTGCTGTATTAAACCTTCGATTTGGTACATTTGTGTGGATTCGTTTCATCAGGTGGGAAAGTGTTCATCATACTTATATCTTGTACTGGGTGGCCAGAAGTTAAAGTACATGAGGTAGTGGTATTAAATATCATATCTAACAATACAGTCAGGGAATTGTACCCCTCAGTTACAATTGGTCCTTCGAGCCGGATGGTAACTAGTGTAATATTAATATAGTGTTATTAATATCGAAATGGCCTATGATGAACACTCCACGAAACGATCCTCCTAACCTAGAACGCCCGCGGCGCAGACGACAGACACCTCAGTACTTAGAGGCTTACACTGTCAGTCAACTACCTAGCCTTCGACAAACGGTAAACGCGGTAAAAGTAGAAAGTAAAATTATGTCTGACCTTAACGACCAGGTTTCCCCGACCACAGAGGCCCTAGTAGGTCCTAATGTAACTGACCAAGCTCACGGTGGGGACCAGGAGGGAATTGACATGCCTTTACCCCCCGCCACTACCCAAGAAGTAGTCCCCGACCACCCCCGGGAGGAAGACAACCCTACAGAGAGAGAACTCTGCACGGAAGAAGAGGAGGAGAGCGCCGAGGAACTAGAGCTCCAGGACTCCCCAACGAGTACCCCTAGGAGCGGCTCACGCAGGAGCGGCTCACCTCCACAACCGCCTTCCCCCAGCGAAGCGGAGAGGATACTACAACAGGCGTTCCTCGTCAGCCTGACAGCCTCTACCGAACGCGACCGACTCCAAGCGCAGATGCTTAGCGAGCGCGAACACCTCCAAGCACAGCAACGGAGCGAAGAACAGCGCACACGCCTGGAGATGAGACGCTTCCAGACAGAAGAGAATATGGCAAGAGACCGGGCCGACGCCCAGCGTGCCGCTGCCGGTGCCCAAAGAGACGCAGAGCGCGACAGACTACAAGCGCAACTAATAGAGCAGCTGATCAAAAGGACAACACCCTCTCCCTCCGCTAGGGGTTCAAGGAACTCGTCGAGACAACAGTCAAGGGCAGCGTCACCACAACGAGCAAGCGACCCTGAACTTGACCAACAGACCGAGCCTATACCCCCCGCAGACCCCCTTCACAGACCGGTCCAAGCGAGACCCAGCTACAAGGAAGGAGCGGCATACACTGCGGAGAAGCTAAATAAACGATTACAGGATCTGGAAGATCTGATAGAGGAAGAAGAGGGAGAGGAGGAGAACCAAGCCCGACGACAGCACAGTACTCCACCGGACCAGGAGGTCCCATACAGTCCAGGCTATACCCCCGCGGCGCTGCGCTACAGACCCCCGACTCTATTCACGGGTGAGCACGACGCACGACCAGCCCCGAGGAACAGCACCTGGACCAGCGGGCCATGGTACCCTGCCAGTACCAGCCCACAGCGAGGCGCAAGAGGGGACTCGCCCAGGAGGTCTCTCCCCCAACGCTCGCCGATGTATCAGCCATCCACGGCGTCATACAATGCCACACCGTCATTCCCAGACTTCGCCTATGAGAGTCGAGCACAGTACACGGAGCTCCGGATGTGCTTAGAGACAATGATGGTGGATGTCGCTGATGAACGCCACAAGTATGCAATATTACTGAAGCACCTGAAAGTACCGTGAGCGCACAATATAGCGCTAGCCTATGCTACCTCTTCGACCCCATACACAGCGGCCCTTGCAGCGCTGGATCAGAGATATGGACGTATATGGGATTACGTAATCCAGGAGATAAGGCATATTGACCGCCTACCCCCAGCCACAGACAATCGCTCACTAGACGACCTGTCAATCAAAGTGCAGTCCCTGGTAGGGATGCTGGGAGCGCAACGGGAGAAGGGCATGCATGAGCTATACGCCAACTCTAACGTCGAGAGGATTTTGGAGAAGCTGCCACCCGCAAGACAGGAGCGCTTTAGGCGGCAGAGGGATTACCGGGATCCCAACGGCCCCGAGCCATCCCTCCTTGATCTAGCCGACTTCCTGGCGAGAGAAGTCAGCAGCTTACGACTGGACACCTTCGGGCGGAGCACGCCAAGCTCCAGAGAGGGACCCAGGAGAATAAATGATGGAAGAAGATCGGTGACTGTCATGCACCAATCAGAGTCAGTACCGAGCAGTAAGAGTCACAGCACCCCCTCGAGAAAAGAGAAGTGGAAGATAGCGTGTCCCTACTGTGAGAAAGAACACTGGCTGTCACAATGTGACCTATTCACAAAGATGAATGCAGAAGAAGTGAGTCAATGGATAAAGTCCAACCGGCGCTGTTATCGATGTGCGCGGCCCCACATGGCAGCCGAATGCCGCCTAAAGAAAAGGTGCAGCCGGTGCGATGGAGCCCATCTAGATATACTACACGAAAGTAACGGAAGACGGCCTATACCTGCACCACGGAGCGGCACCAAGGCAAGTGTCATGTACATTGACCCCGCCAGCAGCAGCGGAGCCCAAGTGCTCTTAAAGGTAGTCCGTGTGACATTGAGCTACCAAGATAAAGTCATGGACACTTACGCCGTCCTTGATGACGGGTCAGAGAAGACCCTTCTGCTCGCCTCCGCTGCGACCCAGTTGGGACTGCGGGGGAGCAAGAACGAAATGACGATTCGGACAATAAGAAGAGATTTAAAGACGATAAAGGGCGAGAATGTCTCCTTCACCATCGCAGCCAACGGGCAGCCAGAGCGACGGTACAAGATCACAAATACTTTCACCAGCCAAGAAATAGGACTATCGCAGTACACCTACCCTGTCACCAAGTTGATGGATAAATATGTGCACCTGCGCCAATTACCTATCCCGCTCATAGACGGCGCTACCCCGACCCTGCTGATAGGCTCCGACCATGCAGAACTCATAGTCCCGATTGACCGGGTCCATACAGGCCCCCGAGGCTGTCCTGCAGCAGTCGAGACCCGCCTAGGGTGGACCCTACAAGGCCCCCTCGCTAAATCTCTCAACCGAACAGCAGCCACTAGCTGCTTCCACTCCAGAACGACAGAAGAAGACACCACTCTCCTGCAGCATGTCGAGAGGCTATGGACCCTAGAGACAATGCCCTTTAAGAACGAAAAGAAAGATATTCGCTCTAAAGAAGACATTTACGCCATCAACCTACTCGAGCAGGGGACAAAGAGAGTCACAGTCGGCGGAGTGATGAGATACGCAACTCCACTCCTGAGGCGAGAGGGAATGCCCACCTTTCACGCAAAGAAAGACGCCACGGAGCGCTATCTACTGAACACAGAGCGGCGCCTAGCCAAAGACCCCGCTCAAGAGAGTGTGTACCGAGCTGAGATTGAGAAGCTAATCACAGCGGGACACGTAACAAAGATTGACATTAAAGAGGCCGATCAGACGACCGAATCATGGTACGTGCCGCATCACAAGGTCCATCACAACGGCAAGGATCGCATTGTGTTTAACTGCAGCTACCAGATCGGATCCCAAAATCTGAATAAAGAGCTCTTGCCCGGCCCCACACTCGGCCCCTCCCTACTAGGCGTGCTACTGCGCTTCCGCCAGGACAAGGTGGCTATAAGCGGGGATATCAAAGGGATGTTCTTGCAGGTGAGACTAGTAGAGGAGGACAAGCCTCTGCTACGGTTCCTATGGAGAGAGAAGATCGGAGATGAGAACCCATCCATCTACCCGTGGGAAGTACTCCCCTTCGGAACCACATGCAGCCCGTGCTGTGCTACATTTGCACTACAGAAACATGTCACAGAGGACCCAGCAGCAGATGAAGAGGTCCAACACAGTGTGAAGAACAGTTTCTACGTGGACAACTGTTTACAAAACGTCTCGACTCAAGAAGAAGCCGAGGCTCTCCTAATCAAGTTACGCGCCTCCCTGATCAAAGGCGGCTTTGATCTCAGGCAGTGGGCCAGCAGTGACCCGCACGTATTGCGCAGCCTCTCCTCCGCGGACAAGGCTGCCAGCAGCGAGACCTGGATGGCGACAATCCCAGGAGAAGCCCAAGAAATGACACTAGGACTAGTCTGGCGCTTCAAAACAGACTCGCTCCACTATAGACACAAACCCTTGGCTCCAGAGCAGGGAAGGTCGGCGGCGATACCGACCACCAGACGGAGTGTGTACAGAACACTCGCCAGACAATATGACCCGTTGGGATGTATTCTACCTTACACCACCAGGGCAAAGATGATTGTACGAGCACTATGGGACAAGGACCAGGGCTGGGACGACCCAATACCCGCACACCTTGCCTCAACATGGAGAGAGTGGGAGACGGAACTCCGCTCACTCCCAGGTGTCAATATACGCCGCAGCTACTTCCCATCCACAGTGAGGCCAGAGACATGCGAGATTGATCTACACGTCTTCAGCGACGCCTCCGAAGTAGCCTACGGATCGGTGGCCTACTTGCGTGCCCAAGAGAAGGGAGGAAAGATACACACTGCTTTCATCTTGGCCCGCTCAAGAATAGCCCCACGTAAGCAACAATCTATCCCACGTCTAGAGCTCTGCGCAGCCCTCGCAGGAGCGCATCTAGCCACGTTAATCCAACGTGAACTCACCATTCCGGTGCATAGAACAATCTTGTGGTCAGATTCCACGACAGTACTCACATGGATCAAGTCTGATTCATGCAGATACAAAGTCTTCGTGGGAGTCAGAGTCACCGAGATTCAAGAGTTAACAGAAGAAGCAAGCTGGCGGTATGTGGACACCAAACACAACCCAGCTGACGTCATCACCCGGGGAATGTCTCTGGATGACCTAACCCGTCGCAACATCTACAGTGACGGACCAGAATTCCTCAAGCTCCCGGAAGGAGATTGGCCTACGCCCACCCCGAGGGAAGCAAGTAACGAGGAGGCTGAGAACAAGAAACCTATGTTCTGTGGACTGAGCACTGTCGCCTCCACAGACCCCAACATAGATGACTGCATTACCCTAGAGAGTGCGCAGCAAAGAACATTCCTGCGGCACCACCCAGAGATTCAGTCCACCACTGACATGTCAGCAGCTGACTACGAAGAAGCAGAACTTCTTCTACTACAATGAGCCCAGAGAGACTCGTTCCCCGATGAGCTAGACTGTCTACAGGGAGGAAACCCCGTCCCATCAGACAGCAGACTGATTCACCTGGCACCAGAGAGTGACGCCCATAATCTCATCAGAGTGGGTGGTCGCCTGCGGAGAGCCCCCGATCTACCAGATGACATTAAGCACCCGATCGTCTTGAACAGCCGACACAAGGTCACAGAGCTGATCATAAAGAAATACGACGAGGATGTACACCACGCAGGAGCAGAGAGAGTCTTCGCGGAGATCAGACGTCGTTATTGGATATTACAAGGGAGAGAAGCAGTACGGCGCTTCCAGCGAACCTGTCTAGACTGCCGTAAGTGGCGCGCGCAGCCCAGCATACCACGGATGGCTGACTTACCCCCCTGTCGCCTCCGAATCGGCGACAAGCCATTCCACTCCACAGGCATGGACTGCTTTGGCCCGTTGTATATAAAGAGAGGAAGAGGCACCGAGAAGCGGTGGGGTATTATATTCAAATGCATGACCACCAGAGCGATACATATCGAGCTCCTTCCGACCATGAGCACAGACTCATTCCTTATGGCCTTCCGGAGATTCACATCACGGAAAGGAAAACCGTCTACATTGTTGTCTGATCACGGGACCAACTTCAAAGGCGGAGAAAGAGAGCTGAGAGAGAGCTTCCAAGCTATGGGCCCAGAACTTAAGACCCACCTCGCTCCAGCCCAGATTGACTTCCAGTTTAATCCCCCGAACGCACCCCACTTCGGTGGAACCTGGGAACGAGAAGTACGTTCTATAAAGACAGCCCTGTACGCCGTACTTGGAGCCCAGACTGTGGCGGAGGAAGTCCTAATGACACTCCTCACGGAGATCGAGGGAGTATTGAACTCAAAGCCCCTCGGTTACGTCTCCAGTGATGTAGCAGATGTCGACCCAGTCACCCCCAACACACTCCTAATGGGGCGGCTGGACCCCGCGCTACCCCAGACAATGTACAGGCCCGAAGAGGCGAACGGCCGAAGAATGTGGAGGTACAGCCAAGTACTAGCTGACAAGTTTTGGAGCAGCTTCCTACTTCACTACCTACCATCTCTACAGACCCGCCAGAAGTGGGTAAAAGAGAGAGACAATTTGACAGAAGGAACAGTCGTCATGATTATTGACCAGTCACTACCCAGAGCTATGTGGCCGGCTGGCCGCGTAAGCAAAGTGATCACCGGTGCCGATGGCAAGGTCCGAGCAGCTGAAGTACTCGTCCAAGGGCGCACCTACACACGTCCCGTGGCGAGGCTCATAGAACTGCCCCGACTCCCAGATACTATCGATGATGACCATGACCCTATGACTTTGTGAGTTGACTGACCCTTACAGCGGACCTTGAGTGGTAGACAGTGCGGTTAATCTGTCTCTGCTTAGCTAATTAGGTGGGACTAATTAGGGTGCGGCTGTTGTGAAGGATCAGATTAAACCGAATATGTATATTTATTTATATATATATATTTAATTGTATTTGTATATCGTTTGATATCCCCTGTATATTCCTTGTACAATATGCATTGAATATCCCTTTAGTCTACTAAACAGCCCATAATAGTTTCATTCTACCATTGGACGAGAACCTGGCGCCAGGTTGCCATACCCCTAGGTCCAAGTTCAATCGTGCCGCCTAACATGTCGTGGCAAGCCCCGGTTCCGCGCAGGAATATGTCGGGCGAAATACGAATGGTACTATTTGTTCATAGCGCATATATATATGGCGCAAGTAAAGTAGAACTTTCTTTTAGTCCAGTTCTTTACCCTCCAACAGAGTGACAGACGCAAAGCCTCCCCACGACGCACGTGTGGTGTAGTAAGGCCTACTTGGCCCAGAATAGGCATTGAGATATCGTGTAGATTAATAGTTGAATAGTCATAGTTTGGCACTATACCGTCGAGTTGGACGTATTCTATTAAGCTAATAATAGTCTATTTATGTATGGTGCATCGTTCGGTTAGAGTTCTAAAGTTATCAGTACCCCCATCGTTCCTGACGTTATCTGGACGCTTAACCAGGCTGAGCAGACCCCTAGTGGTGCTTGCATCCGAGGAGCTCCGGGCCAAGAGCGACTGGACCTGTATATTGGATTACTCTACCCGGACGACGGCGAGCCTTCCACGGCTTGGATTATGCTTTGTGTGCTTTGATTATTCCATGGATAAAGGCCAACACTGCGGAGTGTTGGAACTACCCCCCGGAGAGGACTCCAGGTGAGACGGCGCTCGACACCAGTGAGGCCGCCTCACGTCTCTCCGTTGTGGACCGGCAGCTACCGTCCACAGAGGGTCCAGCTGTATTCGTCTGCGGACTGAGGTTCTGTGGGCACCGTGTCCAAGACTTTGGATTCTCCCAAGACACCGTCGGCCAGATGGGATACCGCCAGCGGCTTCTCTAACCCCCCCCTCCTACTGTCTTACAACCAGCGGGACACCCCCCCCCCCCTTAGTGTATCCAGCTATAATCATCTAAGTACCATCGCTATCGTTTTCCTAAATATTCCAGGTTGTATACTTACTCCCTGCGTAACCAGAGATTGGACATTCAATGTTGATTTACCTACGAATACTCATTTGCCATAAAAGTGCATATTTCATATTTCAAATCATAAATGTAATTAAGTGATCGTTGTATACACCTTTTGCTGTATTAAACCTTCGATTTGGTACATTTGTGTGGATTCGTTTCATCAGGTGGGAAAGTGTTCATCATACTTATATCTTGTACTGGGTGGCCAGAAGTTAAAGTACATGAGGTAGTGGTATTAAATATCATATCTAACAATACAGTCAGGGAATTGTACCCCTCAGTTACAATGTCTGTGTCATATTTTTCCAGGCTCATAAATGAAAACAAAAACAACTCAAAGTTTCTGTTTGACACAGTTGCAAAACTTACGCAGAAACAACCAAGTGCCCTAAACCATGCGTTCTCGGCTAACGAATTCATGACATTTCTTACCAAGAAAATTGACCTCATTAGAGATGAAATTGTTGCTTTACTCAACAATCAGAGTCCCTCCCAACCTCTGACGGGCATTCCCCCTGACTTTGATTCCAGCCATACGCTATGCTGCCTTGAAAACGTCTCACTTAGTGCCCTCTCTAAACTGGTTGGCGCGGCTAAACCCTCAACCTGTCTGTTTGACCCTCTCCCAGCAACTCTCATCAAAAAACTCTTCCCAACTCTAGGCCCTGCCCTACTCAATATCTTCAACACCTCCTTGTCTACTGGCGTGGTGCCCCTGGCCTTTAAATCAGCCGTCATTAAACCACTACTTAAAAAACCGAACCTCGACCCTCTAATCTTGAAAAATTACAGACCTATCTCCAATCTTCCATTCCTATCCAAAGTGTTAGAACGGATCGTCGCAACGCAACTTACTGACCATTTATCAAACAATAATCTTAATGAATCATTTCAATCTGGCTTTAGAGCCTTACACTCCACCGAAACGGCGGTTACCAAAGTCACAAATGACTTACTGCTCTCTCTTGACTCAAACCTCACTTCTGTGCTCTTATTGCTTGATCTCAGTGCAGCCTTTGACACTATCGATCACTCAATTCTTCTAGGTCGGCTTGAGAATCATGTTGGCATTCGGGGTCTTGCACTAGCTTGGTTTAAATCCTATTTAACTGATAGAACACACTGCGTGGTCTATAATGATTTAACATCTGAGACCCTCCCAGTGCAATGTGGTGTCCCACAAGGCTCTGTCCTGGGCCCTTTGCTATTTTCGATTTACATGCTACCCCTCGGCGAT
The DNA here is from genome assembly GCF_963971535.1 of Notolepis coatsorum. NCBI lineage: Eukaryota > Metazoa > Chordata > Actinopteri > Aulopiformes > Paralepididae > Notolepis > Notolepis coatsorum. The sequence continues at coordinate 38,116 of NW_028171203.1, forward strand.
ATCATACGCAAATTTGGCATAAACTTTCATTTTTACGCTGATGACACCCAATTATATATACCTATTAAGCCAAATGATTCCTCCCAACTACAAAACCTTGAGGCCTGCTTGCTTGCCGTCAAAAAATGGATGTCGCAAAACTTTCTACTCCTTAATGCAGATAAAACTGAGATGTTAATTGTTGGCCCCCCAAACCACAGAGGCCTGTTTCAGGACATCTCCCTCAACTTTGATACCTGTCATGTATCCCAGAGCTCCACCATAAAAAACCTCTGAGTCATTTTTGATTCCTCCCTCTCATTTAATGCACATATAAAAAATGTCACCAAAATTGCATTCTTCCATCTTCGTAATATCGCAAAAAATCGCCCCATTTTAACTCTGGCTGATGCTGAAACCCTGATTCATGCTTTTGTCTCATCACGTCTGGACTACTGTAATGCACTTTTTTCAGGCCTACCTAATTCAAGCATCAAAAATCTTCAACTCGTGCAAAATGCGGCTGCACGGATACTAACTAGAACTAGAAAATTTGATCACATCACACCAGTTTTGTCCGCCCTACACTGGCTTCCTATCCAAGCCTGATCTGACTTTAAAGTGCTACTCCTCACCTACAAAATTTTAAATGGGCTTGCACTGCTCTATCTATCCGATCTCATCTCCCGATACTCGCCCGCTCGTGCTCTGCGCTCACAAAATGCGGGGCTTCTATCGATCCCTAGGCTTAAAAAGAAATCCGCCGGCCACAGAGCCTTTGTCTACCGCGCTCCCTACCTGTGGAACAAATGACCTGCCGTCATCAGGTGCGCCTGCTCTGTCGAAGCTTTTAAATCCCTGCTTAAGACTCATCTTTTCTCTCTCTCCTTCAACCTACCCTGATCTCACCTGGTCGGGGACTGACCTTTAGATTAATCTGTCTAGTTTAGTTAGGGTACAGGATACCACTGGGTAGTTTACTACAGGGTAGTTTAGTTAGGGTACAGGGTGCTGCATGGTACTACAGGGTACTGCATGGTACTACATGGCACTACAGGGTACTACATGGCTCTACATGGTACTACATGGCACTACATGGCACTACATGGCACTACAGGGTACTACATGGCACTACAGGGTACTACATGGTACTACATGGTACTACAGGGCACTACGGGGTACTACATGGCACTACAGGGTACTACAGGGTACTACAGGGTACTACGGGGTACTACATGGCACTACAGGGTACTACATGTCTGCTCTTTTGCAGCACCACAAACATGGGAACTCTCTAACTCTTCCCCCCTCCCCCCCCCCTCCCCCCCTTCCCTCCCCCCTTCCCTCCCCCCCCTCCCTCCCCCATCTCTCTGAGTGCCCGTCTCCTGGCGCTGACTAAGGTGATGGATGCCTCTGGGTCTTGGCCAAGATTGTAGTGACTGCTCTACATGCACCTCCGAGGCCTTGGATCAGTTATTTACCGTCGTCTGTCCGTGGTCCTGTCAACTGATTAACAGTATTAACAGACTGTTAACAGATTAACAGTCAACGCGGTTTCATTGCTGGGTTAAGTACTTCTATTCTATTCACATAATATGCTTACTTCATATATCTACTCCATTCACATATATGCTTACCACTTGTATCTATTGCTATGTCCGCCCACTACAATCACATGAGCTGTCTAACGCATGTCCCGTCTCCCTGTCCCCCTATGACTTGCTGTCCTGGAGTGCTGACCGGAGTGTCGGACATCCCGTGATGAAGGCCGGGAGGTTGCGACCCCCTCTGCGTGCCCCCCTGTCTCCGGAGGTCTCGTAGTGGTGACCGGAGTGCCGGACGTCCCGCGATGATGTCGTGGAGTTCGCGACCCTCTCTGCGCCGCCCCCTATCTCCCTGTCTCCGGCTGTCCCTGAGCAATGACCGGAGTGTTGAATGTCCCGTGACTAAGACGGGGAGGACGTGACCCTCTTTGCACCGCCCCTGTGCCTCAAATAGATCCGCTATCAGCTCTATCCTTAATCTTTCAAAATGTTCAGTTGCTATTGCATGCACTCATCTGTGTTTCACTACACACATGAGTGCATGCTTACCAACTGGCCGTCTGCAACACTACTATCACCAACATCTAAGAAGGGAGATCCCCCCTTGAATGGCCCTTCTAAGGTTTCTCTCCTCCACACTGCCTGTGGAGCTTTTTTCCCTATTGTTAGGTTTTAGTGAGTTTTTCCTTACCTTCGCGTGGGGTATGTCTGGGAGTGCTTGCATTCTTTAATTTTAATTTTTTTTTGCATTCATCTAAAAATGTTTGGACCTTATGGTGTTCTTGTTCTGTTCTTGACTTATTGTTATGTTTTCTTCTTGACTTGTTTAAAGAAGACCTGTACGGCCCATGGGGACATTAACGTGTGTTGTCGGGCCTTATAAATAAATTTGATTCCTAAAGGTTAGAGAAGTGGGCTTGTGAGCGGAAGGTCGCCTGTTCGATCCCCAAGACCGGCAGGAAAAATCTGTGCAGGGAAGTGAATGAGCTCTCTTCTGTCCCTCAATACCAACCGCTGAAGTGCTGAAGTGCTCAGTGGTCAACAGTGTCAGACTGTGGTTGTACTGGGCAGCTCCTAGTGGTCAACACTATCAGACTGTGGTTTTACTGGGCAGCTCCTAGTGGTCAACAGTATCAGACTGTGGTTGTACTGGGCAGCTCCTAGTGGTCAACAGTGTCAGACTGTGGTTGTACTGGGCAGCTCCTAGTGGTCAACAGTGTCAGACTGTGGTTGTACTGGGCAGCTCCTAGTGGTCAACAGTGTCAGACTGTGGTTGTACTGGGCAGCTCCTAGTGGTCAACAGTGTCAGACTGTGGTTGTACTGGGCAGCTCCTAGTGGTCAACAGTGTCAGACTGTGGTTGTACTGGGCAGCCCCTAGTGGTCAACAGTGTCAGACTGTGGTTGTACTGGGCAGCTCCTAGTGGTCAACAGTGTTAGACTGTGGTTGTACTGGGCATCTCCTAGTGGTCAACAGTGTCAGACTGTGGTTGTACTGGGCAGCTCCTAGTGGTCAACAGTATCAGACTGTGGTTGTACTGGCCAGCTCCTAGTGGTCAACAGTGTCATACTGTGGTTGTACTGGGCAGCTCCTAGTGGTCAACAGTATCAGACTGTGGTTGTACTGGGCAGCTCCTAGTGGTCAACAATGTCAGACTGTGGTTGTACTGGGCAGCTCCTAGTGGTCAACGGTGTCAGACTGTGGTTGTAATGGCAGCTCCTAGTGGTCAACGGTGTCAGACTGTGGTTGTACTGGGCAGCTCCAAGTGGTCAACAGTGTCAGACTGTGGTTGTACTGGGAAGCTCCTAGTGGTCAACAATGTCAGACTGTAGTTGTAGTGGGCAGCTCCTAGTGGTCAACAGTGTCAGGCTGTGGTTGTACTGGGCATCTCCTAGTGGTCAACGGTGTCAGACTGTGGTTGTACTGGGCAGCTTCTAGTGGTCAACAGTGTCAGACTGTGGTTGTACTGGGCATCTCCTAGTGGTCAACAGTGTCAGACTGTGGTTGTACTGGGCAGCTCCTAGTGGTCAACAGTGTCAGACTGTGGTTGTACTGGGCAGCTCCTAGTGGTCAACAGTATCAGACTGTGGTTGTACTGGGCAGCTCCTAGTGGTCAACAATGTCAGACTGTGGTTGTACTGGGCAGCTCCTAGTGGTCAACGGTGTCAGACTGTGGTTGTAATGGCAGCTCCTAGTGGTCAACGGTGTCAGACTGTGGTTGTACTGGGCAGCTCCTAGTGGTCAACAGTGTCAGACTGTGGTTGTACTGGGAAGCTCCTAGTGGTCAATAATGTCAGACTGTAGTTGTAGTGGGCAGCTCCTAGTGGTCAACAGTGTCAGGCTGTGGTTGTACTGGGCATCTCCTAGTGGTCAACGGTGTCAGACTGTGGTTGTACTGGGCAGCTTCTAGTGGTCAACAGTGTCAGACTGTGGTTGTACTGGGCATCTCCTAGTGGTCAACAGTGTCAGACTGTGGTTGTACTGGGCAGCTCCTAGTGGTCAACAGTGTCAGGCTGTGGTTGTACTGGGCAGCTCCTAGTGGTCAACAGTGTCAGGCTGTGGTTGTACTGGGCAGCTCCCAGGTGTGAGTATGTGGAACTGTGTGAGTATGAAGCAAAGCAAAGCGGAGCTGTGTGTCAGACAGACTGGTCAGCAACACCGGGGCCCCGCAGGGGACAGTCCTCTCTCCCTTCCTCTTCACTGTCGACACCAACGACTTCCACTATCGGTCAGAGTCCTGCCACCTTCAGAAGTTTTCTGATGACTCTGCGATAGTGGGATGTATAAAGGACGGTGACGAGAGGGAATACCGGGAACTGGTAGTGGACTTCGTCACATGGTGCGATAAAAACCACCTGCAGCTAAATGTGGCGAAGACCAATGAACTGGTTGTGGAGCTGGGGAGGAGGAGGAGTGCACCTGTGACCCCCGTTTCCATCAGGGGAGTTGATGTGGACATGGTTGAGGTGTACAAATATCTCGGTGTGCACATCGACAACAAACTGAACGGGTCAAAACACGCAGAGGCACTGTACAAGAAGGGCCAGAGCCGACTCTACTTCCTCAGAAGGCTGAGATCCTTCAATGTCTGTACAAGGATGTTGAGGAGGTTCTATGAGTCGGTGGTGGCGGGCGCCTTCTTGTACGCTGTGACCTGCTGGGGCAGCGGACTGAGAGCAGGGGACACAAACAGGCTGGATAAGCTGGTCAGGAAGGCCAGTAGCGTGGTTAGGGTGGAGCTAGACTCCCTAGCGAGGGTGGCGGAAAGGAGGAGCCTTGCTAAGCTCCAGGCCATCAGGGAAAACCCCTCCCACCCACTATACACAGACTTGGCTGACAGGAGGAGCATGTTCAGTGCTAGGCTCACACTACCCAAATGCAGCACTGAACGGCACAGGAAGTCCTTCATTCCAACAGCCATCAGACTATACAAAGCATCACTGTGCCTCACTGCATCACTGAGCACAGAGTGGCAGTTACCATCTTCCTGGACTTAGTTTGAAACAGCACTGTGCAATATTACACCTACTGTAGACCTCAGTATATTTTTACTGTATTTATTTACTGTATATTTTATTCCATTTTTATTCTATTTTACTCTACTCTTATCCTAGGCAACTTGATTTGATTCGTTTTATTATTCTAATTCGTGACCTGTTCTGTCTAAATGTTTAAATGTTGAGCGAGTTGCAGTGTCAAATTTCCCACGGGATAATAAAAGTATTTCTATTCTATTCTATTCTATTCTATTCTATTCTATTCTATTCTATTCTATTCTATTCTATTCTATTCTATTCTATTCTATTCATTGCTGAAAAGGAGCATCCAATGCTCAGTAAACCTACCGGGTTAAATAAAGGTTAACAACTGAAAAAAATTAAAGATAATTGTAGATGAGTTGTGTAAACCTCAGAATTTGACATCAGGTCTAAGAACCTACTATAAATTAAGCGTTCCCCCTGTAGCCTATAGCTATGACATGATCCCATCCAGCCAATAATACTTCAGTAGCTAGGACTACTCTGGGCTGTAAGTCAAAGGTACAACTAACCTCTAAAATTAACATACAGATAAGGGATTATCTCTCTCTCTCTCTCTCTCTCTCTCTCTCTCTCTCTCTCTCTCTCTCTCTCTCTCTCTCTCTCTCTCTCTCTCTCTCTCTCTCTCTCTCTCTCTCTCTCTCTCTCTCTCTCTCTCTCTAGGTCACACACACATACACACACACATACACATTACTCAAGAGCACATGATAGGCAGCTTGAGGAACGTAATGAACTTTCACACATATCCTCATGCTGACTGACGCACACACACTGGCACATGGTGGACAGGCAGAGAAGATAAGGACCTCTGACACACTCACTCATGCATACTAAAAAGCATAGAATAGACATACGTAAATAGATACATCGCCATAGACTGACATATGCACCAACACACACACATGCACACACAACACATCTCTCTCACTCTCATTCACTTACTCACCCAGTCACACACACACACATACGCAATAGCACATAATAGATGCTAATGTTACAGATACAGTACATCAGTATACTCATGCACAGAGAGAGAGATAGATAGAGAGAGATATGGAGAGAGAGAGAGAGAGTGAGAGGAAGGGAGAGAGAGACAGAGAGAGAGAGAGAGAGAGAGAGAGAGAGAGAGAGAGAGAGAAGAGAGAGAGAGAGAGAGAGAGAGAGAGAGAGAGAGAGAGAGAGAGAGAGAGAGAGAAGAGAGAGAGAGAGATAGATAGGAGGGAGGGGGCTGGGCAGGAACAGTGGTTATTCTAGTCCAGGCAGGCTGGGTGACCATGTAATCTCCAGGGTGGAGACCAGATTGGGTTTCCAGGCG
>NW_028171202.1:7500-22937 GCF_963971535.1 Notolepis coatsorum
TCCCACACCCAGGCGTGTGTAACAATATTAATATTGCAGGATTGTTATTCAGCCCGAGCAGAGCTAAAGGTGTGATGACCTGAGCAGGTGACAGCACTAATTAACCACCGTTTGACCCTCCCGCCAGAGACAGCCACTGCTTGCCGTCTCTATGTGTGTGTGTGTGTGTTTTCAAATGTGGGGGTTTATGTATGAGAGTATGGCTAATTTGTGAATCGCAAGGGTAAAAAGCCACCTCTTCTCAACTGTATCTCTGACTGAATAAGATTGGTCGAGGTCTACTGGCAATGCGGAGAGGTGTGTGTGTGTGTGTGTGTGTGTGTATATGTATGTACAGTGTGTGTGTGTGTGTGTGTGTGTGTGTGTGTGTGTGTGTGTGTGTGTGTGTGTGTGTGTGTGTGTGTGTGTGTTGTGTGTGTGTGTGTGTGTGTGTGTGTGTGTGTGTGTGTGTGTGTGTGTGTGTGTGTGTGTGTGTGTGTGTGTGTGTGTGTGTGTGTAAATATAGGCATATGAATGACAGATATTCAGCAGTTATTGATACCCTCCACTGCAGAGAACATCGTATGGGCCTAATGGAGCTTGACTGACAGTGAATATGCATGAAGTCAACTATTTAGCTCCTGCATTCATGTATTTATATGAGCTGTTTTAACAATGACTCACACCACCTCTCCTATATTATTTCAACGCCCTGGCATTGATACACAGAGAGCTTCAGAAATCTACATTCTGATTTTAGTTTTTTATTTGTATTTTCTATTATCATTATTGTTTTATTTGTATAATTTTTTTTACACAGTGATGTGTAAATGATCGGTACGATTAGAGAGACGGGTTTGTAATCCTGGAGAGAAAATAATCAGCCCAAAACACAAGAACAAACGTTTTGAACAATTCTTTTTGACTTGTGATTTATTTGAGTTTCAGTGTCTATTCTGATGTCAGTAATTGAAACTCTTGGGATTAACACATAAATGAAAATAATTTTAGTATTTTTTTTAATTTAAGCCTCTCTCTCTCTCTCTCTCTCTCTCTCTCTCTCTCTCTCTCTCTCTCTCTCTCTCTCTCTCTCTCTCTCTCTCTCTCTCTCTCTCTCTCTCTCTCTCTCTCTCTCTCATTAGAGGTAGATCCTATACTAATAGCCCTACCGGGTCCATATGTCACTGTAGTTTAGAACAGCCTGTCTTTATTGCCTCGCTGCACAGAAGCCACACTGTGCTGTTTGTTTAACACAAAAGTTATTCTGAGGACAATGTCCAACTAAGTACGTGGGTTTAAAGAATCTCACGCATAATGGACCCTCACATTCGATTTCTTAGAGTTGCTGAGATTTCAAAGCCAGTTTTAAAAGTAATAGTGATTTGACACTGTCATATAATATCGCTGACGCCACACAGCCTTAGCTTAGTCCAAAACTGTGTTTATTAGCCAACTAACGTTGAACATATGGAAATATGGACAATTTAAAACCATATACACTACTCCTGCACATGTAGACTCATATCCAATAAACAACATATCCTGGTCAATATTTCATTTCATTTTAATTCTTTATTTATACTCGAAAGACAACTGACGTTTCCCTCATTTACAGTCACACACACACACACACACACACACACACACACACACACACACACACACACACACACACACACACACACACACACACACACACACACACACACACACACACACACACACACACACACACACACACACACACACACACACACACACACACACACACACACACACACACACACATGTTGTGCCCTTTCTGATGACTTGTCATACAGAACTTGTAAGTCGCTTTGGATAAAAGCGTCAGCTAAATGACTAAATGTAAATGTAAATGTAAAATGTCGAGTTTACATGTAGAGTTTACAGACAGAGTTATTCACCATCAGGTTGTAAACGAGAGGATTTCTAGACTGGCTCAGAAAATTGCTGATGTTGGATCCGTGATGTTGGAGAATTAACTATATACATTTAGCAGTAGTTGTATGGTAGTTTAACTACATTTAAATCTCAGCAGTTTTTTTATCGGTAAGTTAACCACGTTGGGTCATGTAGTTTAGGAGGTGGTTGATTACACACTACATATTTTTACACACTGTACTAAATCAAGTTCTGCCTGCCCCATGTCAGTTCAGTTGTGTAACTACAGGAAAAGGCAGACTCAGATTGGGACGTAGAATGTAGTTGAACTACTTCTTCATAGTAGTTTTGTTTTTTTGAGCATAGTTAAGATTTAGTTTGACTACGTTTCATTGTGAGGTAGCTAGTAGTTTCATTGTGAGGTAGCTAGTAGTTTCATTGTGAGGTAGCTAGTAGTTTCATTGTGAGGTAGCTAGTAGTTTCATTGTGAGGTAGCTAGTAGTTTCATTGTGAGGTAGCTAGTAGTTTCATTGTGAGGTAGCTAGTTTCATTGTGAGGTAGCTAGTAGTTTCATTGTGAGGTAGCTAGTCGTTTCATTGTGAGGTAGCTAGTAGTTTCATTGTGAGGTAGCTAGTAGTTTCATTGTGAGGTAGCTAGTAGTTTCATTGTGAGGTAGCTAGTAGTTTCATTGTGAGGTAGCTAGTAGTTTCATTGTGAGGTAGCTAGTAGTTTCATTCACAGGCTGTTGTTGGGGTGGTGAGGGTATTTCATTATTCTGCAGGCTCTGGATTTGCACCTCTTGTTATATAGGACCTGCAGGGGTGGTAGTGCAATACCCGTAGTACGCTCGGCTGAGCGTACCACTCTCTGTAGGGCCTTCTTGTCCTGTGCCGTGCTGTTTCCATACCAGGCAGTGATGTTTCCAGTCAAGATGCTACCCATGTACATGTCAAAATACTTCCCAAAGGTCAGTGAATACCACGATCACAACACCAGAGGGAGCTCCACAAATCATGTTAAACCCAGATTCGGCTCAAATAAGGGACTAAACACGTTTCGCAATTATGCCACATCAATGTGGAATGCCCTACCCAAAGCTGTAAAGGAATGTGGATCACTACCCACTTTCAAAACCTCTCTCAAGGGACACCTACGGGAGACTGCAATTCAACACTGGCCCCTGTAAATATCCTAACCCAACCCCCTCCAATGTACAGTCATTTACCTAGTATGGTTTTGTCAATAGTTCAATGTACAATTGTGTTTGTTTGTACAGTGTCTCCTCCCCCCCCCCCCTCAATGTACAGTGTTACTTGTTTATACAGTGTGCCCCCCGGCCCCCCCCCCCCCCCCAACCACCTCCAATGTAAATTACCCAGTATGGTTGTCAATATCCCAATGTACCCAACCCCCCCCACCCAACCTCCTCCAATGTACAGTTTCTACGTCAAATGTATATACTCCCTTTTCTTGACTCCTTCTGTATCACAAACAGTACTGTATTTGCAAATCTGGTATGTCATAAATGTATAGATGTAGCAGTACTGACTATCTGTATGTCATGTATGTCATATATGTCTATATGAATTGAAAATGGGGGACCCTGATGGAAACAAGACAAACGTCTTTCTCAGGTCTGCATCCCCTTAACAATTGTATGTATTGAGCCGTACTGTATTGTACCCATTCTGCAATCTGTTAAATAAAGTTTTCATTCATTCATTCATTCATGCTCTCTACAGCTCCGGAGTAGAAGGACTGGAGTATCTTCCCCGATACTCTGAACTTCCTTAACTGTCTCAGGTGGTAGAGGCGCTGCTTCGCCTTTTTTACGACTGAGTCTATGTGTGTTGTCCATGTCAGATCCTCTGAGATGTGGACCCCCAGGTACTTGAAGCTGCTCACCCTGTCCACGATAGCCCCGTTTATCCTCAGTGGTGTGTGTGTCCCCTGCTGTTTTCTCCTAAAATCCACGATCAGCTCCTTGGATTTACCAATGTTCAGGAGCAGGCTGTTGTCCTGGCACCAGCGTTCCAGTACCTCAACCTCCTCCGGGTAGGCCTTCTCATCGTTGTCCGAGATCAGCCCCATCAGGTAGGTAGCTAGTTTCATTGTGAGGTAGCTAGTAGCTTCATTGTGAGGTAGATATTAGTTCCATTGTGAGGTAGCTAGGGGATCATCCCTATGTTCCCCGGGTCCTATGTTCCCCGATTGATTGATTAATTGATTCAAAATTTTATTAATTTTTATTATTTTATTAATTATTAATGTCCGCCTTGTTTCGAACTGGTTAAGCTTAGGCCCTCTTTCGAAGTTGGTTAAGGTTAGAGTTTGGAATCAGAGCTGGTGGTCTAAAATGTTCAATCAATCAATCAATCGGGGAACATAGGACCCGGGGAACATAGGACCCGGGGAGCATAGACATTCTCCTGTAGCTAGTAGCTTCATTGTGAGGTAGCTAGTAGCTTCATTGTGAGGTAGCTAGTAGCTTCATTGTGAGGTAGCTAGTAGTTTCATTGTGAGGTAGCTAGTAGTTTCATTGTGAGGTAGCTAGTAGTTTCATTGTGAGGTAGCCAGTAGTTTCATTGTGAGGTAGCTAGTTTCATTGTGAGGTAGCTAGTTTCATTGTGAGGTAGCTAGTAGCTTCATTTTGAGGTAGCTAGTAGCTTGATTGTGAGGTAGCTAGTAGTTTGAGTGTGAGGTAGCTAGTAGCTTCATTGTGAGGTAGCTAGTTGTTTCATTGTGAGGTAGCTAGTAGTTTGATTGTGAGGTAGCTAGTAGCTTCATTGTGAGGTAGCTAGTAGCTTCATTGTGAGGTAGCTAGTAGCTTCATTGTCAGGTAGCTAGTAGCTTCATTGTGAGGTAGCTAGTAGCTTTATGTGAGGTAGCTAGTAGCTTCATTGTGAGGTAGCTAGTAGCTTCATTGTGAGGTAGCTAGTCGTTTCATTGTGAGGTAGCTGTTAGTTTCATTGTGATGTAGCTAGTAGCTTTGGTAAAGTAGTTTCGCCAACACTGGATTGATCCCTGAACAACAACACTTTCCCTGTACCTCACACACACACACACACACACACACACACACGCACGCACGCACGCATGCACGCACGCACGCACGCACGCACGCACGCACGCACGCACGCACGCACGCACGCACGCACGCACACACACACACACACACACACACGCACACTGTACATACATATAGGCCCACACACTCACTCACTCACACAGTGGCTGTTTCCTATACATAACTTACAAAACATATTTTTTAAGTTCTAGATCTGTTCTAGATCATTTCTGTTTGACCAACCATTCAAGCTTTTGGCCAGCTGCTCATGATAACATTGAGACAGAAGTACACACACGCAGGCACGCATGCACGCATGCACGCACACACACACACACACACACACACACACACACACACACACACACACACACACACACACACACACACACACACACACACACACACACACACACACACACACACACACACACACACACACACACACACACACACACACACACACACACACACACACACACACACACACAGCCCTGGATTCATTCCACTAGTGGGCCTCATACTCACAGCACACTTTAATCTTTAATGATAGGGTGATGATGGAACACTGTTGCCCTTCAGGTCATCGCACGCACACACACACACACACACACACACACACACACACACACACACACACACACACACACACACACACACACACACGGTTCGATCCCCGGGACCGGCAGGAACACCAACAGCTGAAGTGCCCTTGAGCAAGGCACTTAACCCCCAACTGCTCCAGTGGAGTTGCTCAGTGGCCAATGGTGTCAACTGTGGTTGTACTGGGCAGCTCCCAGGTGTGAATGGAACTGTGTGAATGTGAAGCAGGGAGTTCCTGAAAAAGAGCATCTGTGCTCAACGAACCTACCCTGGGTAAATAAAGGTTAAAAAAAAAAAAAAAAAAACACACACACACACACAGTATTACTTTACTTACGAGAACCTTCCATTGAGTACATTCATTGCCTAACCCATACCTCTAACCTCTAACCTCTAACCGTAAACCCTAAACCTAGAACCATTAATCCTAAAATCAACTATTTTTGTTGACAGAATCCGGCTATAGGGCGACATTAATGTGGTCAAGAGGCATGGTTTCTATCTTTAGCCTTTAACCTGTTCCACTAAATGACATTATGATCATAGATCCATATCTTTCAGAGTGATGAAAAAAAATTGCGATTTTAAAATCAAACGTTTTCAAGTATTAACATCACTAATAACATGTCACAAAAGAATGTAGAATGTATATTATCATCAATACGTTAGTTTAGCAATAGGTTAAAAGTGTCATTATATCGTTTTAAGTTTTCGATTTGCTGAAGTATAATCCAAGACGGCGACCATTTTGGAACATTTGAATCATGGGAATTGTAGTTTTTTGCGGCCATTTCGTCGAGGGGATGCATAGCTGTGGATCAGCGTTGGAATTTTGCCAAACTACACTTCCTGGCAGATACTATGGGGGTTCAAAGTTCTATTTCATTCTGGCCTCCGCTCAGCGTCAGTCTGCACTAACCTCACTTCGTGCCTAGCACTGAATAAAAAACTCCACAATGTACCTTTACATACCGACATCCGTCTGGCCACACCCCTATCCGCTTACCTTCATAAGCAGGTGTGTGGTCACCTACTCGCCTCCTTCTTCACTTTCACCACAAGGAAGTGCCTTCGGTAGATACCCACACTTGACGAGGTTGTTTAGTTGAAGAAAGTTGATACGTGTTTAAATTTTTTCTTGCTTTTTTCTTCTCTCATATATTTAAAAAGAAAAAAGCTAAGTCATAATGTTTACCTCGGAGGGTCGCGCTCGCAACGTCACCCTTCACCAGCGGTTCTCCATTGCCGCCTCTGTCGTACGTCTTGGAGCGGGGTTGAGGCCTCTCTCGTGGTCGGCAGCCACGCCCGGTAGGCGTCCGATGGATAGTTTGCCTCTCCAAGGAGCTGGTGCACCAGCGCCGTCTCCTGTGCGATGGCCTGGTTCCGGCTCTGGTTCCTCTGCTTCCGGGGAGTCGTCCGCTGTTGGGCGGCCGGCGCCTTTGGTTGCAGGGGATTTGAGACGCAAACTTTTTGCGTCAGCTCGCTCCCGTCGCAAGATGGTGGCTTGCAGACGCGAACGGCCTGGTTTTGGTGAGTTGCTGGAGCCGAATGAGGATGCGTCTGATTCTCCATGGCCGATGGAAACAGAGGACTACATGGTAGAAGCGGACGGGTTCTTGTTCGAAGCCCCAGTGGAGACATGTCCCCCGCCCGTCCAGGTAACACTGGAGGGGGGTGAGATGTCTCCTTGGGATTCCTCGTACGCAGATGTTGGGTTAGAACCTCCGACTCGGCGGCGGGATGCCCTGCTATCAGCCACATCAGAATGTGGCTCCTTAACCAGTAGTCTGCTGCATGTGAGGTACGCGAGCTCGGTGGGGGAAAGTATGCAGGGGGAACTGCGTGCTTTGTTCCCCGAGCTCATGGCGGCGGCGGCGGCAGTCGCAAACGGCGTGCCGCTGCCGCAGCCACTGCCTGTTCCTATTCCTGACGATCTCATAGGTCATCTATGGCAATGTCGCCCGGTGAGAGGGGTGGACGTTGTCTGTCCATTTTTCCCCTCAATGGAGGCCTACGTCCGTCAGGGACAGGTGGTCTCCCACATCATGGGCCTTACCCCCGCCTACGTGCAAGTCACGAGGGTGGTGGGTTTGGTAGAAGGCATGAAGGAGGGCGTGCCTCGGCTTGATAGGCCGATGGCGGCGCTCCTTTGTCCTGAGGTGGTGTGGGAGCCGTTACGGAAGCCGGTTCCCCAAGGGAAATCGGCAAGGCGGTTGGCTTACTGGAGTGACCAGTCATTTATCTCCGCGACGCAATCTCTGGCTGCCACTTCTAACATCGCGCAGCTGGCAAGATTCATGTCCGGGATGCGTGAATATTAAAGGCAACCAACTTGTGTTCGGCTTTTCTCTGATTGGCCGCGCCTCCCCGCCCCCACGCGCAGGCAAGCGCAGTCGTCCCACGTCCCAAATGAAATCCAAGGAGCGCGCGCGAGCGGCAGCGCGGTTATTATGTTTCGCGTTTTTATGAAATGCGCTGAACTAGAAATGCGCTGAACTAGAAAGCGTAACGTTATTATGTTTCGCGTTCCATTGATTAACGCCATTACCTGCTGTGCTGTAGGAAGCAGAGGTACAGTAAGTTACAGTAGGTGTAGGTTACATGTTTAATCAAAGCCCATACAATTTTTTAGATGAATGATTGTGGATATAATATAGAAAACACATCATTATGATATTGTCAGAGGGAGAGGCATGACTTCGCGACAGCCATATTAGACACTCACTGTACATCAGTGTGGAACTGTAATGTTATATGTTATTTCGCCCGTGGAGGCTGCTGAGCCTGAAGCGCCAGCGGGGCGACGCGGTGGTTTATACCCGGCTTTCGTTCGCCGCCGCCGGCTTGATACAGCTTCAGCAGCAGCAGCGGCGGTGCTCTGTTGTAGGAAGCCCTTCAATGACAGCGGCGCGCTCTCATATTTTGCGAATGCATAAACTATATCTTAAATTATGGCTATGTGTCTAATATGGCTGTCGCTTATCAATGACTTTGCGACAGCCATATTAGACACATCGCCATAATTTAAGATATAGTTTATGCATTCGCAAATATGAGAGCTCTGTCATTGAAGTGGGTGGTGGCAGCATTACTAACAGTAGCGATTTTTATTGTTTTGTCATGACCAAACATAATCCCAACATAGATAGGAGGTGTACTGTAGGTCAAATGTCGGTCATGTGGTGGAAGAGTTTAGTACAGTCACACAACAGAACACCGCTGTAGACTACCTGTAGTACAGTCACACAACAGAACACCGCTGGTTCGACCAGCGCTTCTGCCGCGCCGCAAGGGCGTGTACTAGTGGATTGATTGATTGGCCGTGTGGCCAATCAGAGAAACGCTGAACGAAAAGCTGAACACAAGTTGGTTGCCTTTAATATTCACGCGTCCGGGATACTGACGGGCGGCACGGAGCTGACTGATTTACAACATGATCAGCTCGCCCAGGCGGCAGGAGCCATCCTGCATCTGATTCAGCCGCAGGCTATAGCCACTGGGAAAGTGCGTGCCCTGGCCACTCTAATCCAGCGCCACCTTTGGCTGGAGCAGGCGCGTGTGCCGGAGAAGAAGAGGACTCCACTTCTGACGGCACCCCTCTCCGATGCTGGACTATTCGGGTCGGCACTGCAGCTGATGACCTCAACCTGCAGGGAGATGCAGGAGGAGCGCTCCGTGCTCCAGCCTCATTTCCCCCCGCCCGATGTCACCGGTGGAGTCAGACGGCAGGCACGTCGTCGAGGTTCCGCCGCCATAGCCGCCGCTGCTACCACCGCCACTGCTGGCCCTTCGGCGAAGAAGGCCAGGAGGAGAGAGGGCGCCTCCGCCACTGCAGCCGGCCCATCTACGCCCGGAGGTGACGGTAGGGATCGTCATGACCAGCCGCCGATCGTTTACCGTCCCTCCGGGGGTCCACGGGGTGGCAAGTCCCAAGCGGCTCGTGGCAGGCGTCGCTAAAAAAGAATTACTTTTTCCCTCTATGGTCCCCCCATGTTCCCTTCCCGGCCCACATATAATTTTGTTGAGAGAAATAAAGAGTCCCTCCTAAACTGTGTGTTTATTCACCAAACATATGATGGGGATACGACGTGTGAATCTTTCGCTAGTATGGGTTTGATAGGAGGGCTAGACGTTACATTCATGTTAGAGCTTAAGCAAGGCCTGCAGCCTACACTCGGTTGAAAAAGGTTTTTTCTGCCTCGACCTGAATCTTCACATAAAGGTAGAGGTTAGTTGTGTGCTCTGTTGCTTAAACAGTAATATTGAGCCGCAACACTATTGTGTTGGTCTGCAGTAATGCTCGTATGAAAAAGTACCGCGGCTCAGCCGCTCTCTCTCTCTATCAGATTTTCTGTGTCTTACAACATGGATGCGGGTGTCGGGTTCACACATACACAACTTGGCCTTGTTATAAACCCTGTTCACAGATGTGTCTGTGGCTAGCGTGCATTGAATTAGCTTGCGCTGTTCATTAGCATTTTGTACTTAAGGTATCGTATGGCTGTTTGTTGTTGTCGTATTGCAAGGGTTGGGCTTGCGAGGGGGTACCGGATAAACCCCTCCTTCCCTCTTCTGATTGGTCAGTGGGTTTATTGGACTCTCTTTTCATTGGTCAGGGCCAAGCTGTTAGGCAGCTTGGCACGGGGGGGGGGGGTTTCCCAGACTCCGCACCTATCACAGGCGGTTGAGTCTTGGGTTTGCCCCCGTCATAGCAAACGTCACTAAGTACGTTTCTATTGGACGACGGCTTCCGTGAGTTTTAGACACGTATGTAGGGTCTGTTGTTGTCAAGTTGTCGGGGCAGAGCGTAGGAACTTACTGTTCTACTACGCTCGATATACGTGTAACTTGAGTCTGTTGGTCACATGACTCAATGTTACCGTGACTTTTCAATCTATGGCTCACGTGGGAAGTCTCTCTGAGGAGTCCCGTCTCTCCTCTGTGGTGAGGGTGGCGGGATGTAAGAATGTAAAAAAAAATTACCCTCAGCCACGTCACGTGGGATTCATGTCAGTCGGTGTTTCTTTCTTTTTTAATAAATAAAAAGAGTGAAGAATATGAAGCACAACAAACTTCTTGTCGTTCTCCCAGGCGACTTGAAGGACCAATGTCTGGTGTCTGGTTAGACTATCCATTGATATGTTTGGGTCTCGACGCGTACATAGTGCTGGCTCGGGGTGTTTCTGCAGGAGGCTAGTACGCCTTGGTTGCTTGTTATTAAAACAGCGTTTTTATAGGGCAACTGGGATGGGGGATTTTTTCCTCTTCCGAGAGCCTGTTACTGGGTCTCGACGGATTCTCGTTCATATCTGGGGGATGTTAACGGAATAGATCAGGACATAGGTAGAGGGGTCTCACGCCCTTGGGGTGGGCCACTGAGCGCGGTACAAATGGGACCGTCTGGGTGGTGCCCTCTTTTCATGTTTTAGATCGACACGCATACCTACCCCCTCTCCTGGAGTGGGCATGTCGGCGTGGTTAGGGCATGGGACTGGTTCTGGTCACGCTGGTCCAGGTCAGTTAACCCGTTGCCCGCCGGGGACGCAGATCTGCTGTTCTGGTACCCTGAGGGACTTGTGCTTTTTTCGGGGGGAAAAATGCCGGGTCGGCCCGAGTGTCACAGGGTTAGGCGTTATGGAGACCCTTTGTTGGGTACATATTGTACCTGACACTATCATCAAGGGGCTGGTTCTCCTTTTTCTTTCGCTCCTCTCTCACGCATGGCGAAGAGGGGGCTGTAGGGGTGGTCTTCTGGACCTCCTCTGGTAACCCTGTGTGCTTCCCGAGCCGCCAGGCCCGGTCCGAAGTAATGTTTCGTTGAAACCGTAGGCCTTGGAATAACCCTTTTTGGAAACTGAAACACTTGTACTGCGGTATAGCTGGTGTATACCCGCAGGTGTGTTTTGGAGTTTTTTCTTGAGGGGTTATAGGAACAACCACCGTATGTGGTACCAAGAGGGTGGTTGATTCCCTGGTGTGTTGGAGCAGAGTCAACTCCCGGGTTACCCGGTTGAGTGTGCCCCTGCACGTTCATGACGTCTGCCAATCATGTCAGCCTTCTCTGCCTCGACCCTCTGGGTGGAGGTTTTTTGATGGAGGCTTTGTCGTGGTGAGCAACAATGCCAGCATACGCCCCTTCCACCGGGGTGCTGTTTTCAGTTGACCCCTTTGGCGCCTGTCTCGTCCACAGTGCTCCAGGCTCGGGTCTACAGCCTGCTGCCTGGTTTTCCCCGGTGCGCTGCCTGCTTCCGTTATGGTTAACCTTTTGAGTGCTTCAAAGTTACGGCCATGCTGACTGCCTGTGTTGCAGGGTCAGTGTGCCAGGTGGCGTACTAATGGGGGGAAGGGCCCGCTCTTGGAGGGGCCCTGTCCGAATACGCTGGCGATGTGGGGGGCGGTGTCACTAAGTGACCGCCTGGTGAGGTCTTGATGCCTGGCGTCATTGATCTCTCCGGGCCCCCTTTTTTCCAGGGGGTCCAGTCCCTTCAGGGGGTCTGGGTCTTCCTTCGCGCTCCGCTGCTACGGCCTTGCCACAGGGTTGAGTTTGCTCTTGACTCCGTGATTTTTGGGGGCAGTAACGAGGGTTGTTCCTTCCGTTCGTTCCCTGGTGGCATGCGGGTTGCGCATGTGCGTAGTCGTGGGGTCAAGCCACGGTCTGCTCACCCTGTGCGTTGAGTTGCTCGAGTTCCTCTTCGCACAGTCGGATCCGTCTCCCTCCCGTCCTCCAATAGGGAGGGTATCCCTCCATTAGGGAGGGTCGGAGGGCTCGGTCCTCTCCGGTCTGATGTTTGTGGGGGGCCTCAGCGGGGTACATTTGTCGAGCTTCCGCTCAGCTCCTCTTGTGCAGATTGACGCTGAGTGGAGGCCAGAATGAAATAGAACGTAAGGTTATGTATATAACCAAGTTCTATGAATACTGGTGACGCTCAGCGTCAGGACGCCACTGAAAGTTTGGGAAGGAGGCGAGTAGGTGACCACACACCTGCTTATGAAGGTAAGCGGATAGGGGTGTGGCCAGACGGATGTCGGTATGTAAAGGTACATTGTGGAGTTTTTTATTCAGTGCTAGGCACGAAGTGAGGTTAGTGCAGACTGACGCTGAGCGTCACCAGTATTCATAGAACTTGGTTATATACATAACCTTACGTTCAGCGTTCTGAATGAATAATATCAATAACTGTTATTATTCGGGATAATAAGCCACAAAAGGTAACGTTTTTGACAAATATTGAAACGCAGTTAGTTTCTCCTCCCTATTGTTAGCATGTAGCAACAATTAGATCTGAAATTAGTTTCAAAATGGTTGCACTGTGGTGAAAATAAAAAGGTACAGTAAATTACAGTAGATATCATTATCTGTTCTTATGCACGCCTGGTGATACTAAATCCAAATTGAACTCAGGCATTTGAAAGATAATATATGTATATATAGATAAATGTGCGAATTGGCTATAATAAGGTAATTTATAAGCATCTATTCTGACTACAGCTCAGCGTTCAACACCATAGTCCCCACCAGACTGGTGGACAAGCTGATCGAGCTGGGTCTGAGCTCCGCTCTGAGCGCCTGGATACTGGACTTTCTGAGCAAAAGGCCCCAGGCGGTCAGGGTGGGGGGTCAGACCTCCAACACCATCACCCTGAGCATCGGGTCCCCCCAGGGCTGTGTTCTGAGCCCCCGGCTGTACTCACTATACACACACGACTGTGTGGCCAAGTTCAGCTCCAACTCCATAGTGAAGTTTGCGGACGACACAGTGGTGGTGGGGCTGATCTCGGACAATGACGAGAAGGCCTACCGGGAGGAGGTTGAGGTACTGGAACGCTGGTGCCAGGACAACAGCCTGCTCCTGAACATTGGTAAAACCAAGGAGCTGATCGTGGATTATAGGAGAGGACAGCAGGAGACACACACACCACTGAGGATAAACGGGGCTACCGTGGACAGGGTGAGCAGCTTTAAGTACCTGGGGGTCCACATCTCAGAGGATCTGACATGGTCAACACACATAGACTCAGTCGTAAAAAAGGCGAAGCAGCGCCTCTACCACCTGAGACAGTTAAGGAAGTTCAGAGTATCTGGGAAGAGACTCCAGTCCTTCTACTCCGGAGCTGTAGAGAGCATCTTGACTGGAAACATCACTGCCTGGTATGGAAACAGCACGGCACAGGACAAGAAGGCCCTACAGAGAGTGGTGCGCTCAGCCGAGCGTACCACGGGTATTGCACTACCACCCCTGCAGGTTCTATACAACAAGAGGTGCAAATCCAGAGCCTGCAGAATAATGAAAGACCCACACCACCCCAACAACAGCCTGTTCATGCTGCTGAGGTCAGGCAGACGCCTGCGAACCCCAGCTACTAGGACAGAGAGGCTTCGGCTCAGCTTCTTCCCCCAGGCCATCAGAGCCTTGAACACTGAACTCTACACACACAAGCACACATGAGCACACACACTAGCAGCCACTTTAACATGAGCAAGCACACACTCATGCTGCACACGCCCACACTTATGGCCACTAAGGAAAGGTCACTTTAAAAATAGTATAGCATAACCTGAGATTGTATAAAATATGTAAATAACTATGTACAAATACCGATATGCCCTACTATGTTACTTGTTTATTGCACAATGTTGTTTTATTGGATTCTATTATATGTTGTTACTACTGTATTGCACATCGTTGCGGGCAAGACCACCCGCATTTCATTGTATACTTGTATGCCGTGACAAATAAAACTCTTGACTTGACTTGACTATTCTATATTCTATAATAATATTTCAAATTGCATTGGTCCGGATGGGAGAATTCAGTACTGTATCTACAGAACCTTCGGTTTTATCATCTTCCCTTTATTAATTTCCTTAGATTTTTTTTACACATGATCTCAAGAGGGTACTGAACAACATCATTGGTCATTATTATCATGGTGTTATTCACTGTCAAAGATGCAAAGAAAAATCATAATTCATATTCTCCTTTGTTTCATCACAATTTAAGCAAGCCTAGTAGTAGACACAATATTTCTGACACTGTGAATACATTCCCCTAGATACCAAGAATATGCAAATAGCCCTTGTAGAAGTGGAGCAATATCCCATTTACCTAGGTATATATTTTATGCGGATTTTCACATCGTGTGGATCGTGTGGTTTATTTATTCACATGGTATGAGCAGCAGTTCTAGAGTTCCCCTCTCACTGAGAGGCTGGGGGGAAAGAGGTAGAGTAGGAGGAGACATCTCTATTTATACTCGCCACCTGGTGGTGTTCTTGAGTGGCTCCGCCTAGAGCGCCCTCTAGTGGAAACAGTTATATATGCAGTTATACAGTTACTAACAATCCTACATAGAACCTCTGACTTCAACAATTTTAAATAGAAAGTAGCAGCCTTCATGTTCCTACTCTAATAGTCCTCTCTCCTTTTTACATCCAGAGAAGAGCACACACACACACACACACACACACACACACACACACACACACACACACACACACACACACACACACACACACACACACACACACACACACACACACACACACACACACACACACACACGCGCGCGCACACACATTCATCCTCCCCCGACCCCCCCATTCTCTTTCTCCCACCCACCACCATATAACTCCTTTGGCCTCCCCATACAGATTGGTAACTTCCCCAGTTCAACTGTCCCCAACAATAGCCGGGGCTCCCGGGGCCGAGCGGCAGAAAGCTGGGCCGGTATTGTCCGTCCTGAAAGCTCTGTTATTCATTCCCTCCGCGCGCTGAAAGGGACTGACCCCGCTGTAACACCGCCACAGACAGCGTAATGACACCCGGCTCCTTTTGTCTCCGCCGGGCCCCGTCTCTGATCACCCGGTAATGAAGTGAAAGTTCTG
>NW_028171201.1:0-2000 GCF_963971535.1 Notolepis coatsorum
CACACACACAGACACTGTAGACACACACACACACACACACACACACACACACACACACACACACACACACACACACACACACACACACACACACACACACACACACACACACACACACACACACACACACCACACACACACACACACACACACACACACACACACACACACACACACAAACCGTGTCCTCAGACCACAGTGTTCAGCCAAATGATGCTGGTGTTGGTCCAACCCATCTCCCTTTATCCTCCCACAGCTGTCCTGAAAGACAGTTTTATTTACCCACCACCCTCCTCCACAATAAGTTATATAAAAGCTTCCTCTATGTCGTCCAGCCACTGACCACTATTGACAAGACTGCCTCCGGGGTGTGTCTTCATGCAGAAGGGATCCTTCTGTTCTTTTAAATCAAGGTGGGTGGCTCTGCCTGCAGTCTGTGTGTGTGTGTGTGTGTGTGTGTGTGTGTGTGTGTGTGTGTGTGTGTGTGTGTGTGTGTGTGTGTGTGTGTGTGTGTGTATGTGTGTGTGTGTGTGTGTGTGTGTATATGCGTATGCATATGTGTATGTGTGTGCGTGCGTGTGTATGTGTTGTATGTGCATGTGTATGTGTGTGTGTGTGTGTGTGTATATGTGTGTGTGTGTGTGTGTGTGTGTGTGTATGTGTGTGTGTATATGTGTGTGTGTGTGTGTGTGTGCGTGCGCGTGTGCGAGGCATAATAATAAATGACCCGACTTGGCTAATAATTGCACTTTGGAAAAGCTAGGGGGGGCGACTAAAATGGCTCCATCAAGTCTAATAAACACGTAATTCTCCGAGTTATTACACCAGACTGAAGCTAATGCACCTTTTTCTTTTCTTTCGTCTCTTGAGGTACGTCCTCAGAAAGGGCTCCAAGAATAGTCGAGCAGGTCTGCACAAAATAATGACACACTATCACTACAGCGGTGCTCCCGTACCGACATAACACACTGAGCGTTGCACACGTCCAGAGGGAGAAGAAGACGAGACAGCTTCTATATATACACACGGCTGTTACGACCCTGGCTCAGAGGGAAGCAACATTAGTGCACACAGACATCTGGTCTGTGTTTAAACCAGAAGACTATCCTAATTACGATAACTAGCTCAAACTAAAGATCAAGAATGGTGGAAAGTGAAGAGACTCTGTTTCCACAATCTCTTCTAGCAACAGTCACCCTGCATGTGTGATTGAGGAAGTGGCTTTAAGCCCGCCAGGCAGGTGTCCAATTATCAGCAATCAGCCAATTAGCAGCCATCACCTGCATGGACAGTGACACAGGAGTAATCAAGATCATGGTACATAACAACGGCGAAGGATTCCTGTCCTGCAGCTCCCATTGTTCTTCCCTCCAGAAGCCTTGAGAGCGTTGCGATAGCGGCAGAGAGCGACCGAAGGCCCCCCTTCAGACCCGGAGACTTTTGGCAAACTGTCAATCAGCCCCCCCCCCCCCCCCCCCCCCCCCCCCCCCCGTCCACTCTCGCATCTCCATAATCCATTAGAATTCACTGCTCCCACAGCGCTGGGGAGTGCACTGTGGTTTTGGGGGGGAAACTAATTTGAATGTTTCACAGTGTTGTTGTTGGTTATCAACAACCCCCTGTCCGCCACACCCCTCGCCCTGCATCCTCCCAACTCAATTATTTTAATGTGATCCTATAGGGTTCTACAAGGACCCCTTTGCTCCAGTATTACAGATCATCAGATCAAGACATAAAAACAATTCTGCAGCTCTCTCCCTCTCTCTCTTGCTCTCTCTCTCTTGCTCTCTCCCTCCCTCTCCCTCTTTCTCTCTCTCTCTCCTCTACCGTTATCTCCGCCTAACACTTGGCCTCCCGAGATGGGGAGTAAAAAAAAAAAAAAACATACGCGGATTTGATCCTGAGAGATGTTCGCGTATTATAAACATCGGAGGGGAAAGGGGAGGCGCGGCGTGACTCTTCCTCAGAAGAGAGGAAGAGGAGCAGACAGGGATGAAGGA